>NW_027013218.1:0-16819 GCF_036934945.1 Oncorhynchus masou masou | reverse complement strand
CATATCTATCTATCTATCTATCTATCTATCTATCTATCTATCAGATATCTATCTATCTATCTATCAGATATCTATCTATCTATCTATCTATCTATCTATCTATCTATCTATCAGATATCTATTCTATCTATCTATCTATCTATCTATCTATCTATCTATCTATCAGATATCTATCTATCTATCTATCTATCAGATATTATTTGTGTCATGCACAAAGTAGACCAACTAACCAACTTGACAAAACTATGGTTTGTTAACAAGAAATTTGTGGAGTGGTGGAAAACGAGTTCTAATGACCCAAGTGGATGTAAACTTCCGACTGTACATATTACCTTAACTAACCGGTACCCTGTATATAGCCTCACATTGACTCTGCCTCCACATTGACTCTGTACCAGTACCCCTGTATATAGCCCCCACACTGACTCCTGTACCAGTACCCCTGTATATAGCCCCCACACTGACTCTGTACCAGTACCCCCTGTATATAGCCTCCACACTGACTCTGTACCAGTACCCCCTGTATATAGCCTGTATATAGCCCCCACACTGACGCTGTAATGTACTCCCTGTATATAGCCTCCACACTGACTCTGTGCCGGTACCCCCTGTATATAGCCTCCACATTGACTCTGTACCGGTACCCCTGTATATAGCCTCCACATTGACTCTGTACCAGTACCCCCTGTATATAGCCTCCACATTGACTCTGTACCGGTACCCCCTGTATATAGCCTCCACATTGACTCTGTACCGGTACCCCCTGTATATAGCCTCCACATTGACTCTGTACCGGTACCCCCTGTATATAGCCTCCACATTGACTCTGTACCGGTACCCCCTGTATATAGCCTCCACATTGACTCTGTACTGGTACCCCCTGTATATAGCCTCCACACTGACTCTGTACCCGGTACCCCCTGTATATAGCCTCCACACTGACTCTGTACCGGTGCCCCCTGTATATAGTCTCCACATTGACTCTGTACCGGTACCCCCTGTATATAGCCTCCACATTGACTCTGTACCGGTACCCCCTGTATATAGCCTCCACATTGACTCTGTACTGGTACCCCTGTATATAGCCCCCACACACTGACTCTGTACCGGTACCCCCTGTATATAGCCTCCACATTGACTCTGTACCGGTACCCCCTGTATATAGCCTCCACATTGACTCTGTTCCCTGTACACCCTGTATATAGCCTCCACATTGACTCTGTACTGGTACCCCCTGTATATAGCCTCCACATTGACTCTGTACCGGTACCCCCTGTATATAGCCTCCACACTGACTCTGTACCGGTGCCCCTGTATATAGCCTCCACATTGACTCTGTACCGGTACCCCTGTATATAGCCTCCACATTGACTCTGTACCAGTACCCCCTGTATATAGCCTCCACATTGACTCTGTACTGGTACCCCCTGTATATAGCCTCCACATTGACTCTGTTCCCTGTACCCCCTGTATATAGCCTCCACATTGACTCTGTACTGGTACCCCCTGTATATAGCCTCCACATTGACTCTGTACCGGTACCCCCTGTATATAGCCTCCACACTGACTCTGTACCGGCACCCCTGTATATAGCCTCCACATTGACTCTGTACCAGTACCCCTGTATATAGCCTCCACATTGACTCTGTACCGGTACCCCCTGTATATAGCCTCCACATTGACTCTGTACCGGTACCCCCTGTATATAGCCTCCACATTGACTCTGTGCCAGTACCCCCCTGTATATAGCCTCCACATTGACTCTGTGCGGTACCCCTGTATATAGCCTCCACATTGACTCTGTACTGGTACCCCCTGTATATAGCCTCCACACTGACTCTGTACCGGTACCCCCTGTATATAGCCTCCACACTGACTCTGTACCGGTGCCCCCTGTATATAGTCTCCACATTGACTCTGTACCGGTACCCCTGTATATAGCCTCCACATTGACTCTGTACCGGTACCCCCTGTATATAGCCTCCACATTGACTCTGTACTGGTACCCCCTGTATATAGCCCCCCACACACTGACTCTGTACCGGTACCCCTGTATATAGCCTCCACATTGACTCTGTTCCCTGTACACCCTGTATATAGCCTCCACATTGACTCTGTACTGGTACCCCCTGTATATAGCCTCCACATTGACTCTGTACCGGTACCCCCTGTATATAGCCTCCACACTGACTCTGTACCGGTACCCCCTGTATATAGCCTCCACATTGACTCTGTACCGGTACCCCTGTATATAGCCTCCACATTGACTCTGTACCAGTACCCCCTGTATATAGCCTCCACATTGACTCTGTACTGGTACCCCCTGTATATAGCCTCCACATTGACTCTGTTCCCTGTACCCCCTGTATATAGCCTCCACATTGACTCTGTACTGGTACCCCCTGTATATAGCCTCCACATTGACTCTGTACCGGTACCCCCTGTATATAGCCTCCACACTGACTCTGTACCGGTACCCCCTGTATATAGCCTCCACATTGACTCTGTACCGGTACTCCTGTATATAGCCTCCACATTGACTCTGTACCAGTACCCCCTGTATATAGCCTCCACATTGACTCTGTACCGGTACCCCTGTATATAGCCTCCACATTGACTCTGTACCGGTACCCCCTGTATATAGCCTCCACATTGACTCTGTACCGGTACCCCCTGTATATAGCCTCCACATTGACTCTGTACCGGTACCCCCTGTATATAGCCTCCACATTGACTCTGTACTGGTACCCCCCTGTATATAGCCTCCACACTGACTCTGTACCCGGTACCCCCTGTATATAGCCTCCACACTGACTCTGTACCGGTGCCCCCTGTATATAGTCTCCACATTGACTCTGTACCGGTACCCCCTGTATATAGCCTCCACATTGACTCTGTACCGGTACCCCCTGTATATAGCCTCCACACTGACTCTGTACCGGTACCCCCTGTATATAGCCTCCACACTGACTCTGTACCGGTACCCCTGTATATAGCTTCCAGATTGACTCTGTACTGGTACCCCCTGTATATAGCCTCCACATTGACTCTGTACCGGTACCCCCTGTATATAGCCTCCACATTGACTCTGTACTGGTACCCCCTGTATATAGCCTCCACACTGATTCTGTACCGGCACCCCCTGTATATAGCCTCCACACTGACTCTGTACCGGTACCCCCTGTATATAGCTTCCAGATTGACTCTGTACTGGTACCCCCTGTATATAGCCTCCACACTGACTCTGTACCGGTACCCCTGTATATAGCTTCCAGATTGACTCTGTACTGGTACCCCTGTATATAGCCTCCACATTGACTCTGTACCGGTACCCCCTGTATATAGCCTCCACATTGACTCTGTACTGGTACCCCCTGTATATAGCCTCCACATTGACTCTGTACCGGTACCCCTGTATATAGCCTCCACATTGACTCTGTACCGGTACCCCTGTATATAGCCTCCACATTGACTCTGTACTGGTACCCCTGTATATAGCCCCCACACACTGACTCTGTACCGGTACCCCCTGTATATAGCCTCCACATTGACTCTGTACCGGTACCCCCTGTATATAGCCTCCACATTGACTCTGTTCCCTGTACCCCCTGTATATAGCCTCCACATTGACTCTGTACTGGTACCCCCTGTATATAGCCTCCACATTGACTCTGTACCGGTACCCCCTGTATATAGCCTCCACATTGACTCTGTACCGGTACCCCTGTATATAGCCTCCACATTGACTCTGTACCGGTACCCCCTGTATATAGCCTCCACATTGACTCTGTACCGGTACCCCTGTATATAGCCTCCACATTGACTCTGTACCGGTACCCCCTGTATATAGTCTCCACACTGACTCTGTACCGGTACCCCCTGTATATAGCCTCCACACTGACTCTGTACCGGTACCCCCTGTATATAGCCTCCACATTGACTCTGTACCGGTACCCCCTGTATATAGCCTCCACATTGACTCTGTACTGGTACCCCCTGTATATAGCCTCCACACTGACTCTGTACCGGTACCCCCTGTATATAGCCTGCATATAGCCTCCACATTGACTCTGTACCGGTACCCCCTGTATATAGCCTCCACACTGACTCTGTACCGGTACCCCCTGTATATAGCCTCCACACTGACTCTGTACCGGTACCCCCTGTATATAGCCTCCACATTGACTCTGTACCGGTACCCCCTGTATATAGCCTCCACATTGACTCTGTACCGGTACCCCCTGTATATAGCCTCCACATTGACTCTGTACCGGTACCCCCTGTATATAGCCTCCACACTGACTCTGTACCGGTACCCCCTGTATATAGCCTCCACACTGACTCTGTACCGGTAACCCCTGTATATAGTCTCCACATTGACTCTGTACCGGTACCCCTGTATATAGCCTCCAGATTGACTCTGTACTGGTACCCCTGTATATAGTCTCCACATTGACTCTGTACCAGTACCCCCTGTATATAGCCTCCACATTGACTCTGTACCGGTACCCCCTGTATATAGCCTCCACATTGACTCTGTACCGGTACCCCCTGTATATAGCCTCCACATTAACTCTGTACCGGTACCCCCTGTATATAGCCTCCACATTGACTCTGTACCGGTACCCCTGTATATAGCCTCCACATTGACTCTGTACTGGTACCCCCTGTATATAGCCTCCACACTGATTCTGTACCGGCACCCCCTGTATATAGCCTGTATATAGCCTCCACACTGACTCTGTACCGGTACCCCCTGTATATAGCCTGTATATAGCCTCCACATTGACTCTGTACCGGTACCCCTGTATATAGCCTCCACACTGACTCTGTACCGGTACCCCCTGTATATAGCCTGTATATAGCCTCCACATTGACTCTGTACCGGTACCCCCTGTATATAGCCTCCACATTGACTCTGTACCGGTACCCCCTGTATATAGCCTCCACATTGACTCTGTACCGGTACCCCCTGTATATAGCCTCCACATTGACTCTGTACCGGTACCCCCTGTATATAGCCTCCACATTGACTCTGTACCGGTACCCCCTGTATATAGCCTCCACATTGACTCTGTACCGGTACCCCCTGTATATAGCCTCCACATTTACTCTGTACCGGTACCCCCTGTATATAGCCTCCACATTGACTCTGTACTGGTGCCCCCTGTATATAGCCTCCACATTGACTCTGTACTGGTACCCCTGTATATAGCCTCCACATTGACTCTGTACTGGTACCCCTGTATATAGCCTCCACATTGACTCTGTACCGGTACCCCCTGTATATAGCCTCCACATTGACTCTGTACCGTTACCCCCTGTATATAGTGTCATTACAAACCGGTGCCCCCCTGTATATAGTCTCATTACTAACCGGTACCCCCTGTATATAGTCTCACTATTGTTATTTTACTGCTGATCTTTAATTACTTGTTACTTTTATCTCTTATTCTTATCCATATGTTTTTAAACTGCATTGTTGGTTAGGGGCTTGTATTCAGCATTTCACTGTGAGGTCTACTACACCTGTTGTATTCAGCATTTCACTGTGAGGTCTACTACACCTGTTTTATTCAGCATTTCACTGTGAGGTCTACTACACCTGTTGTATTCAGCATTTCACTGTAAGGTCTACTACACCTGTTGTATTCAGCATTTCACTGTGAGGTCTACTACACCTGTTGTATTCAGCATTTCACTGTGAGGTCTACTACACCTGTTGTATTCAGCATTTCACTGTGAGGTCTACTACACCTGTTGTATTCAGCATTTCACTGTAAGGTCTACTACACCTGTTGCATTCAGCATTTCACTGTGAGGTCTACTACACCTGTTGTATTCAGCATTTCACTGTGAGGTCTACAACCTGTTGTATTCAGCATTTCACTGTGAGGTCTACAACACCTGTTGTATTCAGCATTTCACTGTGAGGTCTACTACACCTGTTGTATTCAGCATTTCACTGTGAGGTCTACTACACCTGTTGTATTCAGCATTTCACTGTGAGGTCTACTACACCTGTTGTATTCAGCATTTCACTGTGAGGTCTACTACACCTGTTGTATTCAGCATTTCACTGTGAGGTCTACTACACCTGTTGTATTCAGCATTTCACTGTGAGGTCTACTACACCTGTTGTATTCAGCATTTCACTGTGAGGTCTACTACACCTGTTGTATTCATCATTTCACTGTGAGGTCTACTACACCTGTTGTATTCAGCATTTCACTGTGAGGTCTACTACACCTGTTGTATTCAGCATTTCACTGTGAGGTCTACTACACCTGTTGTATTCAGCATTTCACTGTGAGGTCTACTACACCTGTTGTATTCAGCATTTCACTGTGAGGTCTACTACACCTGTTGTATTCAGCATTTCACTGTGAGGTCTACTACACCTGTTGTATTCAGCATTTCACTGTGAGGTCTACTACACCTGTTGTATTCAGCATTTCACTGTGAGGTCTACTCACCTGTTGTATTCAGCATTTCACTGTGAGGTCTACTACACCTGTTGTATTCAGCATTTCACTGTGAGGTCTACTACACCTGTTGTATTCAGCATTTCACTGTGAGGTCTACTACACCTGTTGTATTCAGCATTTCACTGTGAGGTCTACTACACCTGTTGTATTCAGCATTTCACTGTGAGGTCTACTACCTGTTGTATTCAGCATTTCACTGTGAGGTCTACTACACCTGTTGTATTCAGCATTTCACTGTGAGGTCTACTACACCTGTTGTATTCAGCATTTCACTGTGAGGTCTACTACACCTGTTGTATTCAGCATTTCACTGTGAGGTCTACTACACCTGTTGTATTCAGCATTTCACTGTAAGGTCTACTACACCTGTTGTATTCAGCATTTCACTGTGAGGTCTACTACACCTGTTGTATTCAGCATTTCACTGTGAGGTCTACTACACCTGTTGTATTCAGCATTTCACTGTGAGGTCTACTACACCTGTTGTATTCAGCATTTCACTGTGAGGTCTACTACACCTGTTGTATTCAGCATTTCACTGTGAGGTCTACTACACCTGTTGTATTCAGCATTTCACTGTGAGGTCTACTACACCTGTTGTATTCCGCATTTCACTGTGAGGTCTACTACACCTGTTGTATTCAGCATTTCACTGTGAGGTCTACTACACCTGTTGTATTCAGCATTTCACTGTGAGGTCCACTACACCTGTTGTATTCAGCATTTCACTGTGAGGTCTACTACACCTGTTGTATTCAGCATTTCACTGTGAGGTCTACTCACACCTGTTGTATTCAGCATTTCACTGTGAGGTCTACTACACCTGTTGTATTCAGCATTTCACTGTGAGGTCTACTACACCTGTTGTATTCAGCATTTCACTGTGAGGTCTACAACACCGGTTGTATTCAGCATTTCACCGTGAGGTCTACTACACCTGTTGTATTCAGCATTTCACTGTGAGGTCTACTACACCTGTTGTATTCAGCATTTCACTGTGAGGTCTACTACACCTGTTGTATTCGGCATTTCACTGTGAGGTCTACAACACCTGTTGTATTCATCATTTCACTGTGAGGTCTACCACACCTGTTGTATTCAGCATTTCACTGTGAGGTCTACTACACCTGTTGTATTCAGCATTTCACTGTAACGCTCTCACACACACACACACACAACGCTCTCACACACACACACAACACTCTCACACACACAACGCTCTCACACACACAATGCTCTCACACACACACAACGCTCTCAAACACACACAACGCTCTCTCACACACACACACACACACACACACACACACACAACGCTCTCACACACAACGCTCTCACACACAACGCTCTCACACACAACGCTCACACACACACAACGCTCACACACACACAACGCTCACACACACACACACACAACGCTCACACACACACACAACGCTCACACACACACACACACAACGCTCACACACACACAACGCTCAACCTGCAGAGTGACGGTCTAATCTTGACGTGTAGAGTAAAATGTGTCCAATCAGAGAGCTGCTTGTCAGTGGTGATGTCACACATAATCCCAATCCCACAGATTACTGGTTGAGAGGGGGAGGGAACGAGAGAGAGAAATAGAGAGAGTGTGAGTGAGTGAGTGAGTGAGTGAGTGAGTGAGTGGTGAGTGAGTGAGTGAGTGAGTGGTGAGTGAGTGAGTGAGTGAGTGAGTGAGTGAGACAGAGACAGAGACAGAGAGAGAGAGAGAGAGAGAGAGAGAGAGAGAGAGAGAGAGAGAGAGCGAGAGAGAGAGAGAGAGAGAGAACTTTCCCTCATCATGATCACTTTGCCACGAAACCAGCTAATCAACACACAAACACACACTTAGCACACACATGGCTGCCAGAGAGGGTTGTGGTGTGTGTGCGTGTGTGTGTGTATGTGTGTGTGTGTGTGTATGTGTGTGTTTCTAGGAGTTGCTGAGGGATTAAATGCAGGTTGGAACTGAAAGAGGATTATAGGTACTACAGTAAACACAGACCTGTTGGACAAGGTTGTCTCAGTGTGTCTCAGTGTGTCTTAGTGTGTCTGTGTGTCTCAGTGTGTGTGTCTCAGTGTGTCTCAGTGTGTCTCAGTGTGTGTGTCTCAGTGTGTCTCAGTCTCAGTGTGTCTCAGTCTGTGTGTCTCAGTGTGTCTCAGTGTGTCTCAGTGTGTGTCTCAGCGTGTCTCAGTGTGTGTGTCTCAATGTGTGTGTCTCAGTGTGTGTGTCTCAGTGTGTCTCAGATTGTCTCAGTGTGTCTCAGTGTGTCTCAGTGTGTCTCAGTGTGTGTGTCTCAGTGTGTCTCAGTGTGTGTGTCTCAGTGTGTCTCAGTGTGTGTGTCTCAGCGTGGCTCAGTGTGTCTCAGTGTGTCTCAGCATGTCTCACTGTGTCTCAGCACGTCTCACTGTGTCTCAGCACGTCTCACTGTGTCTCAGCGTGTCTCAGCGTATCTCAGCGTTTCTTAGCGTTTCTCAGCGTGTCTCAGCGTGTCTCAGCGTGTCTCAGTGTCTCAGTGTGTCTCAGTGTGTCTCAATATGTGTGTCTCAGTGTGTGTGTGTGTCTCAGTATGTCTCAGTGTATCTCAGCGTGTCTCAGCATGTCTCACTGTGTCTCAGCATGTCTCACTGTGTCTCAGCATGTCTCACTGTGTCTCAGCGTGCCTCAGTGTGTCTCAGCATGTCTCACTGTGTCTCAGTGTGTCTCAGATTGTCTCAGCGTGTCTCAGCGTGTCTCAGTGTGTTTCATTGTGTGTGTCTCGGTGTGTCTCAGATTGTCTCAGCGTGTCTCAGTGTGTCTCAGTGTGTGTGTCTCAAGCGTGTCTCAGTGTGTCTCAGTGTGTGTGTCTCAGCGTAATGCTCAGTATAATCCTCAAGTGCTGTATATTTATCAGCATGTCTGAGTGTGTCTCCATGTGTCTCAGCGTGTCTCACTGTGTTTCACTGTGTCTTGGCATCTCCACTTGTCTCAGTGTGTGTGTCTCAGTGTGTGTCCTGGTGTCTCAGATTGTCTCAGCGTGTCTCAGTGTGTCTCTCAGTGTGTGTCTCAGCGTGTCTCAGTGCTGAGTGCCTCGCTGTCTCAGTGTGAAATGTCAGTTCTCCTGGTGTGTGTGTATCTCAGCGTGTCTCAGGCGCGTGTCTAGCGTATGTCTGGCATGTCTCAAATTCAGCGTGTCTCACTGTGTCTCAGCGTGTCTCAGCATGTCTCAGCGTGTCTCAGTGTGTCTCAGTGTGTCTCAGTGTGTCTCAGCGTGTCGCCGGTGTGTGTGTCTCAGTGTGTGTGTCTCAGTGTGTCTCAAATTGTCTCAGCGTGTCTCAGCGTGTCTCAGCGTGTCTCAGCGTATCTCAGCGTATCTCAGCGTGTTTCAGCGTGTCTCACTGTGTCTCAGCGTGTCTCGCAGAGTGTCTCAGCGTGTCTCACTGTGTCTCAGCGTGTCTCAGCGTGTCTCAGCGTGTCTCACTGTGTCTCAGCGTGTCTCACTGTGTCTCAGCGTGTCTCAGCGTGTATCAGCGTTTCTCAGCATGTCTCAGCGTGTCTCAGCGTTTCTCAGCATATCTCAGTGTGTTTCAGCGTGTCTCACTGTGTCTCAGCGTGTCTCAGCGTGTCTCAGCGTGTGTCAGCGTGTCTCAGCGTGTCTCAGTGTGTTTCAGCGTGTCTCACTGTGTCTCAGCGTGTCTCAGCGTGTCTCAGAGTGTCTCAGTGTGTTTCAGCGTGTCTCACTGTGTCTCAGCGTGTCTCAGCGTGATTCAGTGTGTCTCACTGTGTCTCAGCGTGTCTCAGCGTTTCACAGCGTGTCTCAGCGTGCCTCAGCGTGTCTCCGTAATGTCTCAGCGTGTTTCACGGCATCTCACCTGTGTCTCAGCGTGTCTCAGCGTATCTCAGCGTGTCTCAGAGTGTCTCAGTGTGTTTCAGCATGTCTCACTGTGTCTCCAGCGTGTCTCAGCGTGTCTCAGCGTGTCTCACCCAGTAGAGCCTGGAACAGGTCACTCTGGAAGATGTTGAGGAGTTGTTCAGCTCTATTCTTAAAACCCGTCTCCCATCTGAGAGGCTTCCTATGACTGGGAGGGCTCGCTCCGTGTCTACCATGAGGGGAACACAGTTCTGGGTTTACAGCTGTTCTCATGTGTGTCAGAGCCTTGCCAAGGGGGTGGGGGTTCATCAAGCTGGCTCACTACAAAACCAAGAGAAATAGGACCACAGGCTCCATTCTGGCTCACACTACAGAAACAGGACACAGGCTCCATTCTGGCTCACACCTACTCCAGGCTCACACTACAGAAACAGGACACAGGCTCCATTCTGGCTCACACTACAGAAACAGGACATAGGCTCCATTCTGGCTCACACTACAGAAACAGGACACAGGCTCCATTCTGGCTCACACTACAGAAACAGGACATAGACTCCATTCTGGCTCACACTACAGAAACAGGACATAGACTCCATTCTGGCTCACACTACAGAAACAGGACATAGACTCCATTCTGGCTCACACTACAGAAACAGGACATAGACTCCATTCTGGCACACACTACAGAAACAGAACATAGGCTCCATTCTGGCTCACACTACAGAAACAGGACACAGGCTCCATTCTGGCTCACACTACAGAAACAGGACATAGACTCCATTCTGGCTCACACTACAGAAACAGGACATAGACTCCATTCTGGCTCACACTACAGAAACAGGTCACAGGCTCCATTCTGGCTCACACTACAGAAACAGGACATAGACTCCATTCTGGCTCACACAAGACAAGGCTTGACTTACTAACAGTCAACAGACTGACAAAACACACACACCAGTCCCTCTCTCACACAGACACACCCAAAATCACATCGTCAAATCAGCTATAGTTCTGAAGACATTTTCTCCATCATGTTGTCATCTCTGTGAAGTTGTCTCCCATACACACACATTGATAAAGTCTCACCCTGTCGTTTCCAGCGGCATGTTGTCCGGTGATTGCTCTTCTCTCCTGCTCTCTCTCTGTCTGTTGATCTGCTCGAGACAGGCGCAGATCAAAGCTATTCAGGGATTTAAAGACAGCCGCATGGCCTTCTGGGAAGTGGAGTTTAATCCCAGGGCCGCAAGGTCAGAGGGAGAGCTTTAAGGCCAGACACCTGTTCTATTCATTCTGTCTGTCTGTCTGTCTGTCTGTCTGTCTGTCTGTCTGTCTGTCTGTCTGTCTGTCAGTCATTCAGTCATTCAGTCAGTGGTGCACAACATCACAGTAACCGTTGTTGAATGAATGGTTTGATTGTATGTCAAGTGATTATCTTGTGAATTTTAGAATCTAAAAGTTCCTATAAATGTACCTGTCTATTCTATTCCTTAGTTGTAAATCAGTCAGTCAGCCAGCCATTCAGCCAGCCAGTCAGTCAGTCAGTCAGTCAGTCAGTAAGCCAGCCATTCAGCCAGCCAGTCAGTCAGTCAGTCAGTCAGTCAGTGGTGCACAACATCAAGCTCCATCCTAACTGTTTTTCAATGAATTTACTGTTATTTAGGCAATAGAGCAGGGCCTACATTATGCTGAACAAAAATATAAACGCAACATGCAACAATTTCAAAGATTTTACTGAGTTACAGTTCATATGAAATCAGTCAATTGAAATCCTTTCATTAGGTCGTAATCTATGGATTTAACATGACTGGGAATACAGATATGTATCTGTTGGTCACGAATACCTTAAAGAAAGGTAGGGTGGTGGATCAGAAAACCAGTCGGTATCTGGTGTGACCAACAATTTCCTCATGCAGGTGACATCTCCTTCACATAGAGTTGATCAGAGTGTTGGTTGATCTTCAATGGCTGTGGTTTGCTGGATATTGGCAGGATATTGCTCTGAGGTCGTACACAGCATTTAGAGCATCCCAAGCTGCTTAATAGGTGAATATTCAGGCCATGTATTCAGGCCGTGGAAGAACTGGGACATTACCAGCTTCAGGAATTGTATCCAGATCTTTGCAGCATGGGGCTGTGCATTATAATGCTGAAACATTTATTTTTATATTTTTTATTTAATTAGGCAAGTCAGTTAAGAACAAATTCTTATTTTCAATGACGGCCTAGGAACAGCAGGTTAACTTGACGGCCTAGGAACAGCGGGTTAACTACCCGAGCAACAGATTTTGTACCTTGTCAGCTCAGGGATTTGAACTTGCAGCCTTTCGGTTACTAGTCCAACGCTCCTAACCACTAGGCCACTGCCGCCCGAGGTGATGAGGTCATGACGGTGGATGAATGGCACGACATAGCGGGCCTCGGGGATCTCCCCATGGTATCTCTGTTCATTCAGAAATTTAATCAATAAAATGCCACGATGTTCATTGTCCGTAGCTTATGCCTGCCCATATGCCTGACCATAACCCCACTTCCTTACTTACTGAAGTCAGGTTGAGACCCTGGTGAGGACAACGGGCGGATGAGCTTCCCGAGAGACGGTTACAGACAGTACTGAACTGAAGTCAGGTTGAGACCCTGGTGAGGACAACGGGCGGATGAGCTTCCTGGAGACGGTTACAGACAGTACTGAACTGAAGTCAGGTCGAGACCCTGGTGAGGACAACGGGCGGATGAGCTTCCCGGAGACGGTTACAGACAGTACTGAACTGAAGTCAGGTCGAGACCCTGGTGAGGACAACGGCGGATGAGCTTCCCGGAGACGGTTACAGACAGTACTGAACTGAAGTCAGGTCGAGACCCTGGTGAGGACAACGGGCGGATGAGCTTCCGGAGACGGTTACAGACAGTACTGAACTGAAGTCAGGTCGAGACCCTGGTGAGGACAACGAGCGGATGAGCTTCCCGGAGACGGTTACAGACAGTACTGAACTGAAGTCAGGTCGAGACCCTGGTGAGGACAACGAGCGGATGAGCTTCCCGGAGACGGTTACAGACAGTACTGAACTGAAGTCAGGTCGAGACCCTGGTGAGGACAACGGGCGGATGAGCTTCCCGGAGACGGTTACAGACAGTACTGAACTGAAGTCAGGTCGAGACCCTGGTGAGGACAACGAGCGGATGAGCTTCCCGGAGACGGTTACAGACAGTACTGAACTGAAGTCAGGTCGAGACCCTGGTGAGGACAACGAGCGGATGAGCTTCCCGGAGACGGTTACAGACAGTACTGAACTGAAGTCAGGTTGAGACCCTGGTGAGGACAACGAGCGGATGAGCTTCCCGGAGACGGTTACAGACAGTACTGAACTGAAGTCAGGTTGAGACCCTGAGTGAGGACAACGGGCGGATGAGCTTCCCGGAGACGGTTACAGACAGTACTGAACTGAAGTCAGGTTGAGACCCTGAGTGAGGACAACGGGCGGATGAGCTTCCCGGAGACGGTTACAGACAGTACTGAACTGAAGTCAGGTTGAGACCCTGGTGAGGACAACGGGCGGATGAGCTTCCCGGAGACGGTTACAGACAGTACTGAACTGAAGTCAGGTCGAGACCCTGGTGAGGACAACGGGCGGATGAGCTTCCCGGAGACGGTTACAGACAGTACTGAACTGAAGTCAGGTTGAGACCCTGGTGAGGACAACGAGCGGATGAGCTTCCGGAGACGGTTACAGACAGTACTGAACTGAAGTCAGGTTGAGACCCTGGTGAGGACAACGGGCGGATGAGCTTCCCGGAGACGGTTACAGACAGTACTGAACTGAAGTCAGGTTGAGACCCTGGTGAGGACAACGGGCGGATGAGCTTCCCGGAGACGGTTACAGACAGTACTGAACTGAAGTCAGGTTGAGACCCTGGTGAGGACAACGGGCGGATGAGCTTCCGGAGACGGTTACAGACAGTACTGAACTGAAGTCAGGTCGAGACCCTGGTGAGGACAACGAGCGGATGAGCTTCCCGGAGACGGTTACAGACAGTACTGAACTGAAGTCAGGTCGAGACCCTGGTGAGGACAACGGGCGGATGAGCTTCCCGGAGACGGTTACAGACAGTACTGAACTGGAAGTCAGGTCGAGACCCTGGTGAGGACAACGGGCGGATGAGCTTCCGGAGACGGTTACAGACAGTACTGAACTGGAAGTCAGGTCGAGACCCTGGTGAGGACAACGAGCGGATGAGCTTCCTGAGACGGTTAAAGACAGTTTGTGCAGAAATTATTCGGTTGTGTAAACCCAGAGTTTCATCAGCTGTCCGGATGGCTGGTCTCAGATGATCCCACAGGTGAAGAAGCCGGATGTGGAGGCCCTGGGCTGTGGTCTGTGGGTTATGAAGCCAGTTAGACGTACTGCCAAATTCTCTAAAACAACGTTGGAGGTGGTTTATGGTAGAGAAATGACAATTCAATTCTCTGGCAACGGCTCAGGTGGACATTCCTGCAGTCAGTTGTTTGCTCCCACAAAAGTGTTAGGAATTTTATGAATAATGACTAAACAACATCTACATTTAAATAGAAGTATAACTTATTAAACTCTACCCTGTTTTACAAAATCTGATTAATAATGTTATTTCCTAAGAAAGAGGTTATGTGGACAAGGGCTAATTGGAAATGATAATGTGGAAGGAGGAATGAATGTGTGTGTCTAAAGTAAGCAAAGGGGATCATTAACCTATGCTTGAACCTACCCAGCTATAACTCCGTGGGGATCAAATAAGACAGCGAGAGTCCCTCCAGGTTTTCCGTAATAATAGTGGTAATAAATTATGGTGAGACTTCAGGAGTTAATCCAGTTATATTGTGTGTCATGTGTGTGCGCTAGAAAGTTGGAATGAACTTTTGAACCAGCTTTGTCCTGGTCAAGAGGAGGAGATACATTTTATAACCTATGACGTCATATTTTATATATAAAATGTTGTACAGGGTTCTATGAGCGGCGCTCTCGAGAATAAATACTATTGACTAATTTTTAATAGACTGGTCTCTGTCTATTTTATGCAAATAAGGATCTTACAAATTCTTAGAAACAGACAGAGTGAATTGAATTTAATTGGTTAATGAACACATATAGGAATTATAAAATTCCCATGACAAAAACTTGAGACATCTGTGACATTGTGTTGTGTGACAAAAATACCCATTTTAAAGAGTGGCCTTTTATTGTTCCCGGCACAAGGTGCACCTGTGTAATGATCATGCTGTTTCATCAGCTTCTTGGTATGCCACACCTGTCCAGGTGGATGGATTAATAACCGACAAATCACAGTCTGATACCAACCCTTAGTAAACTTCTGAATAAAATGGTGTTTGACCAGATATAATGCTATTTTACAGTAAACAAATTGACAACAGAATTTCAGCATGCTTATAGGGAAGGACACACAACAACCACAGCACTGACACAAAAAACTGATGATTGGCTGAGAGACATTGATGATAAAAAGATTGTGTGGGCTGTTTTGTTAGACTTCAGTACAGCTTTTGACATTATCGATCATAGTCTGCTGCTGGCAAAACGTATGTGTTATGGCTTTACACCCCCTGCTATAATGTGGACAAAGAGTTACCTGTCTACCAGAACACAGAGGGTGTTCTTTAATGGAAGCCTCTCCAATATAATCCAGGTAGAATCAGGAAATCTTTAATGACATGACACTGGCCTTGATTAAAGCCTGTTTTTTTCTATGTATGCAGATGACTCAACACTGTACATGTACATTTACATTACATTTAAGTCATTTAGCAGACGCTCTTATCCAGAGCGACTTACAAATTGGTGAATTCACCTTCTGACATCCAGCGGAACAGCCACTTTACAATAGTGCATCTAAATCATTTAGGGGGGTGAGAAGGATTACTTATCCTATCCTAGGTATTCCTTGAAGAGGTGGGGTTTCAGGTGTCTCCGGAAGGTGGTGATTGACTCCGCTGTCCTGGCGTCGTGAGGGAGTTTGTTCCACCATTGGGGGGCCAGAGCAGCGAACAGTTTTGACTGGGCTGAGCGGGGAACTGTACTTCCTCAGTGGTAGGGAGGCGAGCAGGCCAGAGGTGGATGAACGCAGTGCCCTTGTTTGGGTGTAGGGCCTGATCAGAGCCTGGAGGTACTGCGGTGCCGTTCCCCTCACAGCTCCGTAGGCAAGCACCATTGTCTTGTAGCGGATGCGAGCTTCAACTGGAAGCCAGTGGAGAGAGCGGAGGAGCGGGGTGACGTGAAAGAACTTGGGAAGGTTGAACACCAGACGGGCTGCAGCGTTCTGGATGAGTTGTAGGGGTTTAATGGCACAGGCAGGGAGCCCAGCCAACAGCGAGTTGCAGAAATCCAGACGGGAGATGACAAGTGCCTGGATTAGGACCTGCGCCGCTTCCTGTGTGAGGCAGGGTCGTACTCTGCGGATGTTGTAGAGCATGAACCT
>NW_027013217.1:10000-16820 GCF_036934945.1 Oncorhynchus masou masou | reverse complement strand
CTCTCTCTCTCTTTCTGGCTCTGGCCCCAACCTCTCTCTCTCTCTCTCTGGCTCTGGCCCCAACTTCTAGCTCTCTCTCTCTCTTTCTGGCTCTGGCCCCAACCTCTCTAGCTCTGGCCCCAACCTCTCTCTCTCTCTGGCTCTGACCCCAACTCTCTGGCTCTGCCCCCAACCTCTTCTCTTGCTCTCGCTGTGGCTCTGACCCCAACCCTCTCTGGCTCCACCCCAACCTCTCGTTCTCGTTCTCTCTCTCGCTCTTGCTCTCCTGGTTTGACCAAAACCACACTCTCTGGCTCTGACCCCAACCTCTCGTTCTCTCTTGCTCTCTGGCTCTGACCAAAACCACACTCTCTGGCTCTGACCCCAACCTCTCGTTCTCTCTCGCTCTTGCTCTCCTGGCTCTGACCAAAACCACACTCTCTGGCTCCTGACCCCAACCTCTCGTTCTCTCTCGCTCTTGCTCTCCTGGCTCTGACCAAAACCACACTCTGGCTCTGACCCCAACCTCCTCGTTCTCTCTCGCTCTTGCTCTCCTGGCTCTGACCAAAACCACACTCTCTGGCTCAGACCCCAACCTCGTTCTCTCTCGCTCTTGCTCTCCTGGCTCTGACCAAAAAAACCACACTCTCTGGTCTGACCCCAACCTCACCCGTTCTCTCTCGCTCTTGTTTCTCCTGGCTCTGACCAAAACCACACTCTCTCTGGCTCTGACCCCAACCTCTCGTTCTCTCTCGCTCTTGCTCTCCTGGCTCTGACCAAAACCACACTCTCTGGCTCTGACCCCAACCTCTCGGTCTCTCTCGGCTCGGACCAAAACCACACTCTCTGGTTCTGACCCCAACCTCTCGTTCTCTCTCTCTCTCTCTCGTTTCTTCTCTCTCTCTCTCGTTCTCTCTCTCTCTCTCTCTCTCTCTCTCTCTCGTCTCTCTCTCTCTCTCGTCTCTCTCTCTCTCTCTCTCTCTCTCTCTCTCTCTCTTTTTCTCTCTCTCTCTTATTTATATATATATCCTCATTTCCATTGTTCATTTACTAAACGGGCAATAAAGTCATCCTAAAATAACCTATTGCATAATTTACAGCAGCAGGGTATTTATTAACACACGTCTAGTCAGACTCAGATCTCTCTCTGCGTCTCTCTCTCTCTCTCTCTCGTCTCTCTCTCTCTGCGTTTCCTCTCTCTCTACGTCTCTCTCTCTCGTCCCTCTCTCTGCGTCTCTCTCTCTCTCTCTGCGTCTCTCTCTCTCTCTGCGTCTCTCTCTCCTCTCTCTCTCTGCGTCTCTCTCTGCGTCTCTCTGCGTCTCTCTCAATTCAATTCAATTCAAGGGGGCTTTATTGGCATGGGAAACATGTGTTAACATTGCCAAAGCAAGTAAGGTAAACAATAAAAATTAACAGTAGACATCACACATACAGAAGTTTCAAAACAATAAAGACATTACAAATGTCATATTATGGTATATATATATATATATACAGTGTTTTTACAATGTACAAATGGTAAAGGACATGAGATAAAATGAATAAGCATAGATAAGGGTTGTATTTACAATGGTGTTTGTTCTTCACTGGTTGCCCTTTTCTCGTGGCAACAGGTCACAAATCTTGCTGCTCTGATGGCACACTGTGGAATTTCACCCAGTAGATATGGGAGTTTTCAAAAGTGGATTTGTTTTCGAATTCTTTGTGGATCTGTGTAATCTGAGGGAAATATGTCTCTCTAATATGGTCATACATTGGGCAGGAGGTTGGGAAGTGCAGCTCAGTTTCCACCTCATTTTGTGGGCAGTGAGCACATAGCCTGTCTTCTCTTGAGAGCCATGTCTGCCTACGGCGGCCTTTCTCAATAGCAAGGCTATGCTCGCTGAGTCTGTACATAGTCAAAGCTTTCCTTAATTTTGGGTCAGTCACAGTGGTCAGGTATTCTGCCGCTGTGTACTCTCTAATGTGGGGCCAAATAGCATTCTAGTTTGCTCTGTTTTTTTGTTAATTCTTTCCAATGTGTCAAGTAATTATCTTTTTGTTTACTCATGATTTGGTTGGGTCTAATTGTGCTGCTGTCATGGGGCTCTGTAGGGTGTGCTTGTGAACAGAGCCCCAGGACCAGCTTTCTTAGGGGACTCTTCTCCAGGTTCATCTCTCTGTAGGTGATGGCTTTGTTGTGGAAGGTTTGGGAATCGCGTCCTTTTAGGTGGTTATAGAATTTAACAGCTCTTTTCTGGATTTTAATAATTAGTCGGTATCGGCCTAATTCTGCTCTGCATGCATTATTTGGTGTTCTACGTTGTACACGGAGGATATTTTTGCAGAATTCTGCGTGCAGAGTCTCAATTTGGTGTTTGTCCCATTTTGTAAAGTCTTGGTTGGTGAGCGGACCCCAGACCTCACAACCATAAAGGGCAATGGGCTCTATGACTGATTCAAGTATTTAGCCAAATCCTAATTGGTATGTTGAAATGTATGTTCTTTTGATGGCATAGAATGCCCTTCTGCCTTGTCTCTCAGATCGTTCACAGCTTTGTGGAAGTTACCTGTGGCGCTGATGTTTAGCCAGGTATGTATAGTTTTTTGTGTGCTCTAGGGCAACAGTGTCGAGATGGAATTTGTATTTGTGGTCCTGGTGACTGGACCTTTTTGGAACACCATTATTTTGGTCTTACTGAGATTTACTGTCAGGGCCCAGGTCTGACAGAATCTGTGCATAAGATCTAGGTGCTGCTGTAGGCCCTCCTTGGTTGGTGACAGAAGCACCAGATCATCAGCAAACAGCAGACATTTGACTTCAGATTCCAGTAGGGTGAGGCCGGGTGCTGCAGACTTTTCTAGTGCCCGCGCCAGTTTGTTGATATATATGTTGAAGAGGGTGGGGCTTAAGCTGCATCCCTGTCTAACCCCACGACCCTGTGTGAAGAAATTGGTGTGTTTTTTGCCAATTTTAACCGCACACTTGTTGTTTGTGTACATGGATTTTATGATGTCGTATGTTTTTACCCAACACCACTTTCCATCAGTTTGTATAGCAGACCCTCATGCCAAATTGAGTCGAAGGCTTTTTTGAAATCAACAAAGCATGAGAAGACTTTGCCTTTGTTTTGGTTTGTTTGGTTGTCAAATAGGGTGTGCAGGGTGAATACATGGTCTGTTGTACGGTAATTTGGTAAAAAGCCAATTTGACATTTGCTCAGTACATTGTTTTCATTGAGGAAGTGCACGAGTCTGCTGTTAATGATAATGCAGAGGATTTTCCCAAGGTTACTGTTGACGCATATTCCACGGTAGTTATTGGGGTCAAATTTGTCTCCATTTTTGTGGATTGGGGTGATCAGTCCTTGGTTCCAAATGTTGGGGAAGATGCCAGAGCTAAGGATGATGTTTAAAAGAGTTTTAGTATAGCCAGTTGGAATTTGTTGTCTGTATATTTGATCATTTCATTGAGGATACCATCAACACCACAGGCCTTTTTGGGTTGGAGGGTTTTTATTTTGTCCTGTAACTCATTCAATGTAGTGGAGAATCCAGTGGGTCAGGTAGTCTTTAATAGTTGATTCTAAGATCTGTATTTGATCATGTATATGTTTTTGCTATTTATTCTTTGTTATAGAGCCAAAAAAGATTGAGAAGTGGTTTACCCATACATCTCCATTTTGGATAGATAATTCTTCGTGTTGTTGTTTGTTTAGTGTTTTCCAATTTTCCCAGAAGTGGTTAGAGTCTATGGATTCTTCAGTTACATTGAGCTGATTTCTGACATGCTGTTCCTTCTTTTTCCGTAGTGTATTTCTGTATTGTTTTAGTGATTCACCATAGTGAAGGCGTAGACTCAGGTTTTCGGGTCTCTATGTTTTTGGTTGGACAGGTTTCTCAATTTCTTTCTTAGATTTTTGCATTCTTCATCAAACCATTTGTCATTGTTGTTAATTTTCTAAGGTTTTCTATTTGAGATTTTTAGATTTGATAGGGAAGCTGAGAGGTCAAATATACTGTTAAGATTTTCTACTGCCAAGTTTACACCTTCACTATTACAGTGGAACGTTTACCCAGGAAATTGTCTAAAAGGGATTGAATTTGTTGTTGCCTAATTGTTTTTGGTAGGTTTCCAAACTGCATTCCCTTCCATCTATAGCATTTCTCAATGTTGCTCAGTTCCTTTGGCTTTGATGCCTCATGATTGAGTATTGCTCTGTTTAAGTAGACTGTGATTTTGCTGTGGTCTGATAGGGGTGTCAGTGGGCTGACTGTGAACGCTCTGAGAGACTCTGGGTTGAGGTCAGTGATAAAGTAGTCTACAGTACTACTACCAAGAGATGAGCTATAGGTGTACCTACCATAGGAGTCCCCTCGAAGCCTACCATTGACTATGTACATACCCAGCGTGCGACAGAGCTGCAGGTGTTGTGACCCGTTTTTGTTGGTTATGTTGTCATAGTTGTGCCTAGGGGGCATACGGGGAGGGAATGCTGTCACCTCCAGGCAGGTGTTTGTCCCCCTGTGTGCTGAGGGTGTCAGGTTCTTGTCCGGTTCTGGCATTTAGGTCGCCACAGACTAGTACATGTCCCTGGGCCTGGAAATGATTGATTTCCCCCTCCAGGATGGAGAAGCTGTCTTCATTAAAATATGGGGATTCTAGTGGGGGATATAGGTAGCACACAGGAGGACATTTTTCTCTGTTAGGATAATTTCCTTTTGAATTTCTAGCCAAATGTAGAATGTTCCTGTTTTGATTAATTTAATGGAGTGAGTTAGGTCTGCTCTATACCAAATTAGCATACCCTGAGTCCCTTCCCTGTTTCACACCTGGTAGTTTGGTGGATGGGACTACCAGCTCTCTGTAACCTAGAGGGCATCCAGTGGGTCTGTCTCCTCTATACCAGGTTTCTTGCAGGATGACAATGTCTGTATTACCGATTTCTTTGGTGAAGTCCGGGTTTCTGCTCTTCAGGCCAAAGGCAGATGACCTCAGGCCTTGGATATTCCAGGATGAAATAGTAAAGGCTTTTGTTCCATAAAGTGTCCAATGTTGTTGGTTGTGGTTTGGCCTCAGGCCAGTAAGTGTGCAGAGCCTGCTGAGCATCTGGTACATGCCATTGGCTTGGGCGAGTGTGAGAGTGGGGGTTGGGACTGTTTGCCCGCTCACTACCTGGGCGTATGTGTGGCTTCCATGTTGAGGCCCTCTTTGCGGGGGTGGGGTGCATGGGGTGGGCAGGAGTGGCATAGGTCTGATCTGAGGGGGGCCTCAATGGGGTGTGGGCATGGTTGATGTGGGGGGTGTTGATTGGTTGGGGTAGGGGTGTGGATGTGTCTGGGTGTGCGGTGGTCTAGATGTAATTCCTCTTGGCGTGGGTCCTCTATGTGTAGGTCCAGGGGGGGGGTCCTGCAGGTCTGGGAGGGTGTCTCGCTGGTCTGGGTGGGGTGTCTACTGATCTGTTGCTCCTGTGTGAAGTGTTGGGGATACGTTTGAGAGCGATGTCCTTTAGAGTTCGGGCAAAGATGGGCACTGCTGCCTTGTAGAGGTGGACCTGGTCATAGAGGCTGTTCAAGTCCAGGGTGGAGTGGTGGGCCAGGAAAACGTTTGGTTTTGAGGCACAGTCACGGGAAATACTTGCGTTTACCCGCTGTATTGTGGCAGGGTGGAAGTTTTTTCGTGGTAGCAGGGTGGAGATAACCACTTGTGCGTTGGGGAAAGTAGAAGAAGCCTTTTCAATCACTTCCTTCAGTGCTGTGGCCACTCTTTCCTGTTGTGCCCTCAGGTCGTTTGTGCCTGTGTGTATTATTATGTGGCTGGGTGAGCCTAGTTTGGCCTCGGACAGAAGGTCTATGGCGCTCTGGGTGTTTGGACACCAGAGTTTAGACACACTGTGTTTGGGGAAAAGTTTATTTTCTTCTATATATTTCCCATTTGAGTCCATAAGTAGTACAATCTGTGTCTTGTGTTTGTCCTCAGTGGGTGTGGGGAGGTTGTCAGAAGGGCTATCAGGGTGGCTGACAGGGGGGGTTCTCAGAGGGGGTGAGTGCCGCTGGGCTTGGGTTTTTTCATTTGTCTGTTCTGCTGTGATGTCGACTCTATGGTCAGGTTCTGATGTGGACTGTTCTGTTGTGGTGTCGAGACTTTTGTTGGGTGCTGAGGTGGGCTGTTCTGCTTGCTTCTCTGTGGGGGTGGCCACCTCTCTAGTGGGTTGTTCTCTGTCACACGCCGTCCCCCTCAACCTCTCCTCCATCCCCTCACCCTCTCCTCCATCCCCCTCAAACTCTCCTCCACCAGCAGTCTGATACTCTCCTCTAGTTCCTCTTTCTCCTGTTGTATTTGTCTCACCACTGTCCAAAGTGCAGATATGTCTCTGTCCACCTCCAGCTCTCCTGGTCTGGTTAAGGGGCTGTTGTTGTGCTGGGCTGTTGTCTGGGTCTGTGCTGACTGAAGTGTAATCACCTGCTGTTCCAGCTCCACCTGCCTTATCTCCAGCTGGGTGAATTTGTCCTTCATTTCAATGAGAGGGAGTGGTAATCTGTGCTGGGAGGTTGACTCTCCGCTGGGGTTGCTCGTCTGTGGGTTACATAATGAAGAGGTCTGGTCTGACCCGCTCGGTGTGGGGGTATCTTTATCAAGGGAGAGCTTCTCCTGCTGGGCTAATTCTTTGATTAGGTGAAAGTCCAGCTGAAACTGTTTGGGGCTACTCTGTACCATCACTGTTCCGGACTTATAGATATTAATATTACTTGACTCGTTATCAAGTATTCTGAGTTTCCACCCCTCGTTAACCCCCCCTCTCTTAACAAAGGGGTAGTGTGCTAATATAGCACTGTGCCATGCCAGGGGATGGTTTGTGTG
>NW_027013217.1:0-5000 GCF_036934945.1 Oncorhynchus masou masou | reverse complement strand
GTCATGGTGTGTTGATGTCATGGTGTGTTGCTCCCATGTTGTCATGGTGTGGTGTTGTCATGGTGTGTTGCTCCCATATTGGTGTGTTGCTCCCATATTGGTGTGTTGCTCCCATATTGGTGTGTTGCTCCCATGTTGTCATGGTGTGTTGCTCCCATGTTGTCATGGTGTGTTGTTGTCATGGTGTGTTGTTGTCATGGTGTGTTGTTGTCATGGTGTGTTGCTCCCATGTTGTCATGGTGTGTTGCTCCCATGTTGTCATGGTGTGTTGCTCCCATGTAGGTGTGTTGCTCCCATGTTGTCATGGTGTGTTGCTCCCATGTTGTCATGGTGTGTTGCTCCCTTGTTGTCATGGTGTGTTGCTCCCTTGTTGTCATGGTGTGTTGTCATGGTGTGGTGCTCCCATGTTGCCATGGTGTGTTGCTCCCATGTTGTCATGGTGTGTTGCTCCCATGTTGTCATGGTGTGTTGTTGTCATGGTGTGTTGCTCCCATGTTGGTGTGTTGCTCCCATGTTGTCATGGTGTGTTGCTCCCATGGTGTGTTGCTCCCATATTGGTGTGTTGCTCCCATATTGGTGTGTTGCTCCCATGTTGTCATAGTGTGTTGCTCCCATGTTGTCATGGTGTGTTGCTCCCATGTTGGTGTGTTGCTCCCATGTTGGTGTGTTGCTCCCATGTTGTCATGGTGTGTTGTTGTCATGGTTTGTTGCTCCCATGTTGTCATGGTGTGTTGCTCCCATGTTGTCATGGTGTGTTGTCATGGTGTGTTGCTCCCATGTAGGTGTGTTGCTCCCATGTTGTCATGGTGTGTTGCTCCCATGTTGTCATGGTGTGTTGCTCCCTTGTTGTCATGGTGTGTTGTTGTCATGGTGTGTTGCTCCCATGTTGTCATGGTGTGTTGCTCCCATGTTGTCATGGTGTGTTGCTCCCATGTTGTCATGGTGTGTTGTTGTCATGGTGTGTTGCTCCCATGTTGGTGTGTTGCTCCCATGTTGTCATGGTGTGTTGTTGTCATGGTGTGTTGTTGTCATGGTGTGTTGCTCCCATGTTGTCATGGTGTGTTGCTCCCATGTTGTCATGGTGTGTTGTTGTCATGGTGTGTTGCTCCCATGTTGTGATGGTGTGTTGCTCCCATGTTGTCATGGTGTGTTGCTCCCATGTTGTCATGGTGTGTTGTTGTCATGGTGTGTTGCTCCCATGTTGGTGTGTTGCTCCCATGTTGTCATGGTGTGTTGTTGTCATGGTGTGTTGCTCCCATATTGGTGTGTTGCTCCCATATTGGTGTGTTGCTCCCATATTGGTGTGTTGCTCCCATATTGGTGTGTTGCTCCCATGTTGTCATGGTGTGTTGCTCCCATGTTGTCATGGTGTGTTGTTGTCATGGTGTGTTGCTCCCATGTTGTCATGGTGTGTTTCTCCCATGTTGTCATGGTGTGTTTCTCCCATGTTGTCATGGTGTGTTGTTGTCATGGTGTGTTGTTGTCATGGTGTGTTGTTGTCATGGTGTGTTGCTCCCATGTTGTCATGGTGTGTTGCTCCCATGTAGGTGTGTTGCTCCCATGTTGTCATGGTGTGTTGCTCCCATGTAGGTGTGTTGCTCCCATGTTGTCATGGTGTGATGCTCCCTTGTTGTCATGGTGTGTTGCTCCCATGTTGTCATGGTGTGTTGCTCCCTTGTTGTCATGGTGTGTTGTTGTCATGGTGTGTTGATCCCATGTTGTCATGTGTGTTGCTCCCATGTTGTCATGGTGTGTTGCTCCCATGTTGTCATGGTGTGTTGCTCCCATGTTGTCATGGTGTGTTGCTCCCATGTTGTCATGGTGTGTTGTTGTCATGGTGTGTTGCTCCCATATTGGTGTGTTGCTCCCATATTGGTGTGTTGCTCCCATATTGGTGTGTTGCTCCCATGTTGTCATGGTGTGTTGCTCCCATGTTGTCATGGTGTGTTGTTGTCATGGTGTGTTTCTCCCATGTTGTCATGGTGTGTTGTTGTCATGGTGTGTTGTTGTCATGGTGTGTTGTTGTCATGGTGTGTTGCTCCCATGTTGTCATGGTGTGTTGCTCCCATGTTGTCATGGTGTGTTGCTCCCATGTAGGTGTGTTGCTCCCATGTTGTCATGGTGTGTTGCTACCATGTTGTCATGGTGTGTTGCTCCCATGTTGTCATGGTGTGTTGCTCCCATGTTGTCATGGTGTGTTGCTCCCTTGTTGTCATGGTGTGTGCTCCCTTGTTGTCATGGTGTGTTGTTGTCATGGTGTGGTGCTCCCATGTTGTCATGGTGTGTTGCTCCATGTTGTCATGTTGTCATGGTGTGTTGCTCCCATGTTGGTGTGTTGCTCCCATGTTGTCATGGTGTGTTGCTCCCATGTTGTCATTGGTGTGTTGTTGTCATATTGGTGTGTTGCTCCCATGTTGGTGTGTTGCTCCCATGTTGTCATGGTGGTGTGTTGCTCCCATGTTGGTGTGTTGCTCCCATATGTGGTGTGTTGCTCCCATATTGGTGTGTTGCTCCCATGTTGTCATGGTGTGTTGCTCCCATGTTGTCATGGTGTGTTGTTGTTGTCATGGTGTGTTGCTCCCTTTTGTTGTCATGGTGTGTTGTGTGTCTATGTTGTCATGGTGTGCTCCCATGTTGTCATGGTGTGTTGCCCATGTTGTCATGTTGGTGTGTTTCTCCCATGTTGTCATGGTGTGTTGCTCCCATGTTGTCATGGTGTGTTGCTCCCTTGTTGTCATGGTGTGTTGCTCCCATGTTGGTTGTTGTCATGGTGTGTTGCTCCGTTGTCATATTGTCCTTGTTGTCATGTTGTGTGGTGCTCCCATGTTGTCATGGGTGTTGCTCCCATGTTGTCATGGTGTGTTGCTCCCATGTTGTCATGGTGTGTTGCTCCCATGTTGTCATGGGTGTTGTTGTCATGGTGTGTTGCTCCCATGTTGTTGGTGTGTTGCTCCCATGTTGTCATGGTGTGTTGCTCCCATGGTGTGTTGCTCCCATATTGGTGTGTTTGCTCCCATATTGGTGTGTTGCTCCCATGTTGTCATAGTGTGTCCCATGTTGTCATGTTGTCATGGTGTGTTGTGTTGCTCCCATGTTGTCATGGTGTGTTGTTGTCATGGTGTGTTTCTCCCATGTTGTCATGGTGTGTTGCTCCCATGTTGGTGTGTTGTTGTCATGGTGTTGTTGTCATGGTGTGTTGCTCCATGTTGTCATGGTGTGTTGTTGTCATGGTGTGTTGCTCCATGTTGTCATGTTGTCATGGTGTGTTGCTCCCATGTTGGTGTGTTGCTCATGGTGTGTTGCTCCCATGTTGTCATGGTGTGTTGCTCCCATGTTGTCATGGTTGTTGTCATGGTGTGTTGTTGTCATGGTGTGTTGCTCCCATGTTGTCATGGTGTGTTGCATGTTGTCCCATATGTTGTCATGGTTGTGTTGCTCATGTTGTCATGTTGTCATGGTGTGTGGTGTTGTCATGGTGTGTTGTTGTCATGGTGTGTTGTTGTTGGTGTGTTGCTCCCATGTTGTCATGGTGTGTTGTTGTCATGGTGTGTTGTTGCTCCCATGTAGGTGTTGCTCCCATGTTGTCATGGTGTGTTGCTCCCATGTTGTCATGGTGTGTTTGTTGTCATGGTGTGTTGCTCCCATGTTGTCATGGTGTATTTGTTGCTCCCATGTTGTCATGTTGTGGTGTTGCTCCCATGTTGTCATGGTGTTTTGCTCCCATGTTGTCATGGTGTGTTGTTGTCATGGTGTGTTGCTCCCATGTTGGTGTGTTGCTCCCATGTTGGTGTGTTGCTCCCATATGTTGCTCCCATATTGGTGTGTTGCTCCCATATTGGTGTGTTGCTCCCATGTTGTCCCATGTTGTCATGGTGTGGTTGTCATGGTTGCTCCCATATTGGTGTGTTGCTCCCATGGTGTGTTGTTGTATTGGTGTGTTGCTCCCATGTTGTCATGGTGTGTTGCTCCCCATGTTGTCATGGTGTGTTGTTGTCATGGTGTGTTGCTGTTGTCATGGTGTGCTGCTCCCATGTTGTCATGGTGTGTTGCTCCTATGTAGTCATGCTCCCTTTGTTGTCATCCTTTGTTGTCATGGTGTGTTGTTGTCATGGTGTGTTGCTCCCATGTTGTCATGTGTTGCTCCCATGTTGTCATGGTGTGTTGCTCATGGTGTGTTGCTCCCATGGTGTGTTGCTCCCATGTTGGTGTGTTGCTCTTATTGTCATGGTGTTGCTCCCATGTTGTCATGGTGTGTTTGTTGTCATGGTGTTGCTGTCATGGTGTGCTCCCATGTTGTCATGGTGTGCTTGCTCCCATGTTGTCATGGTGTGTTGTCATGGGTGATGTTGCTCCCATGGTGTGTTGTTGTCATCATGTTGGTGTGTTGCTCCATGTTGTCATGGTGTGTTGTTGTCATGGTGTGTTGCTCCCATGTTGGTGTTGTCATATTGGGTGTTGCTCCCATGTTGTCATGGTGTGTTGCTCCCATGTTGTCATGGTGTGTTGTCTCCCATGTTGTCATGGTGTGTTGTTGTCATGTTGTCATGGTGTGTTGTTGTCATGGTGTGTTGCTCCCATGTTGTCATGTTGTCATGTGGTGTGTTGCTCCCATGTTGTCATGGTGTGTTGCTCCCATGTTTCATGTGTTGCTCATGTTGTCATGGTGTTGCTGTTGTCATGGTGTGTTGTCTGTCATTGGTGTGTTGTCATATGTGGTGTCATATTGTGTGTTGCTCCCATGTTGTCATGGTGTGTTGCTCCCATGTTGTCATGGTGTGTTGCTCCCATGTTGTCATGGTGTGTTGTCATGGTGTGTTGCTCCCATGTTGGTGTGTTGCTCCCATGTTGGTGTGTTGCTCCCATATTGGTGTGTTGCTCCCATGTTGTCATGGTGTGTTGCTCCCATGTTGTCATGGGTGTGTCCCATGTTGTCATGGTGTGTGTTGTCATGGTTGTCATGTTGGTGTGTTGCTCCCATGTTGTCATGGTGTGTTGTTGTC
>NW_027013216.1:0-16821 GCF_036934945.1 Oncorhynchus masou masou | reverse complement strand
TTGTACTTCGTTCAGTTACGTATTGCTAGACACAACACATCCCTGAGGAGAGACTGTGTTGGTGGTGGACTGGAGACACAACACATCCCTGAGGAGAGACTGTGTTGGTGGTGAGTGAGACAAAACACATCCCTGAGGAGAGACTGTGTTGGTGGTGGAGGGGGACAAACACATCCCTGAGGAGAGACTGTGTTGGTGATGGAGTGGAGACAAAACACATCCCTGAGGAGACTGTGGTGGTGGGAGGAGACAGACACATCCCCTGAGGAGAGACTGTGTTGGTGGTGGAGTGGAGACAAAACACATCCCTGAGGAGACTGTGTTGGTGATGGAGTGGAGACAAAACACATCCCTGAGGAGAGACTGTGTGGTGGTGGAGTGGAGACAAACACATCCCTGAGGAGAGACTGTGTTGGTGGTGGAGTGGAGACAAAACACATCCCTGAGGAGAGACTGTGGTGGTGGTGGAGGAGACAAAACACATCCCTGAGGAGAGACTGTGTTGGTGGTGGAGGAGACAAAACACATCCCTGAGGAGAGCCTGTGTTTGGTGATGGAGTGGAGACAAACACATCCCTGAGGAGAGACTGTGTTGGTGGTGGAGTGAGACAAAACACATCCCTGAGGAGAGACTGTGTTGGTGGTGGAGTGGAGACAAAACACATCCCTGAGGAGAGACTGTGTTGGAGTGGGAGACAAACACATCCCTGAGGAGAGACTGTGTTGGTGGTGGACTGAAGACAAAACACATCCCTGAGGAGAGACTGTGTTGGTGGTGGAGGGGAGACAAAACACATCCCCTGAGGAGAGACTGTGTTGGTGGTGGAGTGGAGACAAAACACATCCCTGAGGAGAGACTGTGTTGGTGGTGGAGGGAGACAAAACACATCCCTGGTGGTGGTGGAGGGAGACAAACACATCCCTGGAGGAGAGACTGTGTTGGTGGTGGAGGGGAGACACATCCCTGTGCTGGGTGGTGGAGGGAGACAGACACATCCCTGAGGAGAGACTGTGTTGGTGGGAGGGAGACAAAACACATCCCTGAGGAGACTGTGTTGGTGGTGGAGTGGGGACAAAACACATCCCTGAGGAGAGACTGTGTTGGTGGTGGAGTGAGACACAACACATCCCTGAGAGAGACTGTGCTGGTGGTGGAGGGAGACAAAACACATCCCTGAGGAGAGACTGTGTTGGTGGTGGAGTGGAGACAAAACACATCCCTGAGGAGAGACTGTGCTGGTGGTGGAGTGGAGACAAAACACATCCCTGAGGGAGAGACTGTGTTGGTGGTGGGAGGGAGACACAACACATCCCTGAGGAGAGACTGTAGTTACGTAGATTAAGAAGAAGCTCTTTGGGAAGAATCAATGGATTTTATTTGATCACCAGGTTCTGTTGAAAAAGTCTCATGGAGTACTATACTGAAGCACAACAATATATAAATGCAACATGAAACAATTTCAAAGATTTTACTGAGTCACAGTTAATAGAAGTAAATCAGTCAATTATAATAAATTCCGTGGGCCCTAATCCATGGATTTCAAATGACTGGGTAGGGCCCCAGCCATGGGTGGGCCTGGGAGGGCATAGACCTGAGGAGCCAGGTCCAGCCAATCAGAATTAGTTTTAACCCACAAAAGGGCTTTATTAGAGACAGAAACACTCCTCAGTACCCCTTCCCTCCTCAGATAATCCCGCAGGTGAAGAAGCCGGATGTGGAGGTCCTGGGTCGCAGCGGTTACACGGGAGGTCCTGGGCTGCCGCGGGTTACATGTGGAGGTCCTGGGTCGCCGTGGTTACACGTGGAGGTCCTGGGTTGCCGTGGATTACATGAGGAGGTCCTGGGTTGCCATGGTTACACGAGGAGGTCCTAGGCTGCCGTGGGTGACGCGGGAGGTCCTAGGTTGCCGTGGTTACACGTGGGTCTGCGATTGTGAGCCCAGTTGGACGTACTACCAAATTCTTAAAACGGTTGGAGGTGGATTATGGAGATAAATTAACATGAAATTATCTCTGCACCCTGTCCCCAGGTGGCTTACAGGCTAGTATTCCTACTTTCACTGTGGGATCTAGCTGGACTCATGCAGTAGCATGAGGTTACTATACCTTTCACTGTGGGATCTAGCTGGGTGAGAATGGGGACGTGCTCTGTCCTACTTTTCCTGTAGTCCACGATCATCTCCTTTGTCTTGATCATGTGGATGGAGAGGTTGTTGTCCTGGCACCACACTACCAGATCTCTGACCTCCTCCCTATAGGCTGTCTCATCGTTGTTGGTGATCAGGCCTACCACTGTTATGCCATTGGCATACTTAATGATGGTGTTGGAGTCGTGCCTGGTCATGCAGTCGTGGGTCAACAAGGAGTACAGGAGGGGACTGAGCACGCACCCCTGAGGGGCCCCTGTGTTGAGGATCAGCGTGGCGAATGTGTTGTTACCTACCCTTACCCCTGGGGGCGGCCTGTCAGGAAGTCCATGATCCAGTTTCAGAGAGAGGTGTTTAGTCTCAGGGTCCTTAGCTTAGTGATTAGCTTTGAGGATACTATGGTGTTGAACGCTGAGCTGTAGTCAATGAAAAGCATTCTCACATAGGTTTTCCTTTTGTCCAGGTGGGAAAGGGCAATGTGGAGTGCAATAGAGATTGCATCATCTGTGGATCTGTTGGAGCGGAATGCAAATTGGAGTGGGTCTAGGGTTTCTAGGATAATGGTGTTGATGTGAGCCATGAGCAGCCCAAGAAAGCATTTCATGGCTACTGGCATGAGTGCTACAGGACGGGGACGTTAGTCATTTAGGCAGGTTACTCGCTTTCTTAGACACAGGACTATGGTGGTATGCTTAAAACATGTAGGTATTACAGACTCAGTCAGGTGACAGGTGGAAAATGTCAGTGAAGACACTTGCCAGTTGGTCAGTACATGTCGGAGTACACGTCCTGGTAATCCGTCTGGCCTTAAGGCCTTGTGAATGTTGACCTGTTTAAAGGTCTTACTCACATCGGCTATGGAGAGCGTGATCCCACAGTCATTCGGAACAGCTGATGCTTTCATGCATGTTTCAGTGTTACTTGCCTGAAGTTTTTAGCATAGAAGTTATTTAGCTCATCTGGTAGGCTCCTGTCACAGCTTCGGCTGTTTCCTTTGAAGTCTAACAGTTTGCCAGCCCTGTTACATCCGTCAAGAGTCGATGGTCAGCAAGGTATAATCATGGGATGGTCAACACAGTACAATCAGGGATGGTCAACACAGTATAATCAGGGGATGGCAACACAGTATAATCAGGGATAGTCAACACAGTACAATCATGGGATGGTCAACACAGTACAGTGGTCACAATCAATCAGGGATGGTCAACACAGTACAATCAGGGGATAGTCAACACAGTACAATCATGGGATGGTCAACACAGTACAATCAGTGGGATGGTCAACACAGTCCAATCAGGGGATAGTCAACACAGTACAATCAGGGATGGTCAACACAGTACAATCAGGGGATAGTCAACACAGTACAATCATGGGATGGTCAACACACAATGGGGATAGTCAACACAGTACAATCAGGGGATGGTCAACACAGTACAATCATGGGATGGGATAGTCAACACAGTATAATCATGGGATGGTCAACACAGTACAATCAGGGGATGGTCAACACAGTACAATCAGGGATAGTCAACACAGTACAATCAGGGATGGTCAACACAGTACAATCAGATGGTCAACACAGTACAATCAGGGATACAATCAATGGTCACAGTACAATCAGGGATACCAACACAGTACAATCAGGGGGATAGTCAACACAGTACAATCAGGGATGGTCAACACAGTACAATCAGGGGATAGGGACAATCAGCGGGATGGTCAACACAGTACAATCAGGGGATAGTTAACACAGTCAATCATGGATGGTCAACACAGTACAATCAGGGATAGTTAACACAGTACAATCATGGGATGGTCAACACAGTACAATCAGGGGATAGTCGACACAGTATAATCAGAAGCCAAAGGGCCCTGTGCTCATTAATTGATCTATCTGCTCTGACCCAATTTCTTTCTGACACACACGGAGACACACGCGTCTCTTTTGAAAATCCAGTGAACATACATTAATTTGTTGTGTTGTGTAGTTTCCAGTGTTGTCCATTGTGTAGTTTCCTGTATCTAGGCCATGTTGTGTTGTGTAGGTTCTTGTATTTGACCATGTTGTGTTGTGTAGTTTCTGTGTCTAGACCATGTTGTGTAGTTCCTGTGTCTAGGCCATGTTGTGTAGTTTCTGTATCTAGCCATGTTGTGTTGTGTAGTTTCCTATGTCTAGCCATGTTGTGTTGTGTTGTTTCCTGTATCCAGGCCATGTTGTGTTGTGTAGTTTCCTGTGTCTAGCTATGTTGTGTAGTTTCCATGTATCTAGGCTGTTGTGTAGTTTCCTGTGTCTAGGCCATGTTGTGTAGTTTCGTGTCTAGGCCATGCTGTGTAGTTTCTGTATCTAGGCCACGTTGTGTTGTTTTCCTGTGTCTAGGCCATGTCGTGTTGGTAGTTTCCTGTGTCTAGGCCATGTTGAAGCTGTGTAGTTTCCCCTAGGCCATGCGTCAGGCCATGCTGTGTTGTAGTTTCCTGTGTCTAGGCCATGTTGTGTAGTTTCCCTGTGTCTAGGCCATGTTGTGTTGTGTAGTTTCCAGTGTCTAGGCCATGTTGTGTAGTTTCCTGTTCAGGCCATGTTGTGTTGTGTAGTTTCCAGTATCTAGGCCATGTTGTGTAGTTTCCTGTGTCTAGGCCATGTTGTATTGGTTTCCTGTGTCTAGGCCATGTTGTGTAGTTTCCTGTGTCTAGGCCATGTTGTGTTGTGTAGTTTCCTATGTCTAGGCCATGTAGTGTTGTGTAGTTTCCAGTATCTAGGCCATGTTGTGTTGTGTAGTTTCCTGTGTCTAGGCCATGTTGTGTAGTTTCCTGTGTCTAGGCCATGTTGTGTTGTGTAGTTTCCAGTATCTAGGCCATGTTGTGTAGTTTCCAGTATCTAGGCCATGTTGTGTAGTTTCCAGTATCTAGGCCATGTTGTGTAGTTTCCAGTATCTAGGCCATGTTGTGTAGTTTCCTGTATCTAGGCCATGTTGTGTAGTTTCCTGTGTCTAGGCCATGTTGTGTTGTTTCCTGTGTCTAGGCCATGTTGTGTTGTGTAGTTTCCTGTGTCTAGGCCATGTTGTGTTGTGTAGTTTCCTGTGTCTAGGCCATGTTGTGTAGTTTCCTGTGTCTAGGCCATGTTGTGTAGTTTCCTGTGTCTAGGCCATGTTGCGTTGTGTAGTTTCCTGTGTCTAGGCCATGTTGTGTTGTGTAGTTTCCTGTGTCTAGGCCATGTTGTGTAGTTTAGTTTCCTGTGTTCAGGCCATGTTGTGTAGTTTTGTTTCCTGTGTCTAGGCCATGTTGTGTAGTTTCTGTGTCTAGGCCATGTTGTGTTGTGTAGTTTCTTGTAGCTAGGCCATGTTGTGTAGTTTCCTGTATCTAGGCCATGTTGTGTTGTGTAGTTTCCTGTGTCTAGGCCATGTTGTGTTGTGTAGTTTCTTGTAGCTAGGCCATGTTGTGTTGTGTAGTTTCCTGTATCTAGGCCATGTTGTGTTGTGTAGTTTCCTGTGTCTAGGCCATGTTGTGTAGTTTCCTGTGTCTAGGCCATGTTGTGTAGTTTCCTGTGTCTAGGCCATGTTGTGTTGTGTAGTTTCTTGTAGCTAGGCCATGTTGTGTTGTGTAGTTTCCTGTATCTAGGCCATGTTGTGTTGTGTAGTTTCCTGTGTCTAGGCCATGTTGTGTTGTGTAGTTTCCTGTAGCTAGGCCATGTTGTGTTGTGTAGTTTCCTGTATCTAGGCCATGTTGTGTTGTGTAGTTTCTTGTAGCTAGGCCATGTTGTGTTGTGTAGTTTCCTGTATCTAGGCCATGTTGTGTTGTGTAGTTTCCTGTGTCTCGGCCATGTTGTGTAGTTTCCTGTATCTAGGCCATGTTGTGTAGTTTCCTGTGTCTAGGCCATGTTGTGTTGTGTAGTTTCCTGTGTCTAGGCCATGTTGTGTTGTGTAGTTTCTTGTAGCTAGGCCATGTTGTGTTGTGTAGTTTCCTGTATCTAGGCCATGTTGTGTTGTGTAGTTTCTTGTAGCTAGGCCATGTTGTGTTGTGTAGTTTCCTGTATCTAGGCCATGTTGTGTTGTGTAGTTTCTTGTAGCTAGGCCATGTTGTGTTGTGTAGTTTCCTGTATCTAGGCCATGTTGTGTTGTGTAGTTTCCTGTGTCTAGGCCATGTTGTGTAGTTTCCTGTGTCTAGGCCATGTTGTGTTGTGTAGTTTCCTGTATCTAGGCCATGTTGTGTAGTTTCCTGTGTCTAGGCCATGTTGTGTTGTGTGACTGTATTCCTAACAGTGAGGTGAAGAAGATAAACATTCCTAAATTTCCCAGTTTTAGTCCGGTCATTTAGTTTGGTTCCCCCAGTCCTCCTGGTGTTCCTCGGTGAGTTGTGTGCTTGTGGTCCCCTCTCCCCTCGCTGGCATGACTGGCTCTAAGGTGGTGATACCTACTGTGTGTTAAACAGCAATACTATTCCCTGTTGTTCCAATGTGGAAATCATGTGACTAAATACGTTTTAATACGTTGTAACTTAAAAAAAAAAAAAACATTTATAGCAGAGTATCTATTTTAAAAGGACTTTAAAAGACACTAATTAGTAGCTTGTTGTTCTTGCTAACGAGCAGGAACTTGTGGATTCTGTAACCATGAAGGTCGCTGTGCCACCCCTGTCAGATCCCTGCTGTGACAGACATGTTGTCTCATTTCCTGCTTCAGTGCGTTAACACGTTTCATAGTCACAGTCTACGCCCCCATCAGTTAACACCCTATTCTTGATGCATAGTCCAAACACTGTGTGTGTATATTATGACACATATATTTTGGGACATCCTTTCTTAACCTTTCCTCCCTTCTTATCTACACTGATTTAACAGGTGAAATCTCGAGTTCTGGTGTAGTCTGTGCCAATGGAAAGAGCAGGCGTTTTAATTTTTTCCAATTACCACGTTTGAGCAAACTAGATATAACTTTTTTCTTGAATATTCGATAGGGGTAACAAACAAATCCCTGAGCTGACAAGGTACAAATCTGTCGTTCTGCCCTGAACAGGCAGTTAACCCACTGTTCCCAGGCCGTCATTGAAAATAAGAATTTGTAAGGAAACTAAAAGTGAAGCTGAAACTTAGATTAGAGGCAGTGAAAGTGAACACACACACACCAGCTCCCACTTAGTCACCTGACACCTAATCTGAGCCAGGAGAGGACAGGAGACGGAGGCATTGGTTACTGCTGATCTCATCACCCAGCACAACACTGATAAACAAACACACCTTTCCTGTCTGATACCAGGAGCATAGTAGTCATCAATATACAACATTCTACTTAAACAGAAGGCATTTTGTCAATGTGGCAGGCGAAAATGGGAAAATGCCTTTGAGTTGACTGTCCCACTCCCAGCCCAATCTGTATCCTCCCCCCTTTCCTCATCATGGAGAGCGAAGCTGTGACAGTCCAGCCTGCTACGGAGGAAGGGGAGGGAGGGAGGGGGTCTGGCTCACAAGCTCCTAAGCACAGGGAGGAGGGGAGACCACAGGGCTGGATGTTTTGGGCGCGTGGGGGGGGTTAGGGTGTGGAGGGCTGTTTAAGGGCCCCCCTCACAGGAGGGGGTTAGGGTGTGGAGGGCTGTTTAAGGGCCCTCACAGAGGGGGTTAGGGTGTGGAGGGCTGTTTAAGGGCCCTCACAGAGGGGGGTTAGGTGTGGAGGGTTGTTTAAGGGCCCTCACAGAGAGGCGGGTTAGGTGGAGGGCTGTTTAAGGGCCCTCACAGAGAGGGTTAGGGTGTGGAGGGCTGTTTAAGGGCCCTCACAGAGAGGGGGGGTTAGGGTGTGGAGGGCTGTTTAAGGGCCCTCACAGAGAGGCGGGTTAGGGTGTGGAGGGCTGTTTAAGGGCCCTCACAGAGAGGGGGGTTAGGGGTGTGGAGGGCTGTTTAAGGGCCCTCACAGAGAAGGGGGGTTAGGGTGTGGAGGGCTGTTTAAGGGCCCTCACAGAGAGGCGGGTTAGGGTGTGGAGGGCTGTTTAAGGGCCCTCACAGAGAGGGGGTTAGGGTGTGGAGGGCTGTTTAAGGCCCTCACAGAGAGGGGGTTAGGGTGTGGAGGGCTGTTTGGGGGAGAGGGAGGGAGGAGACGGGAGGAGAGGGGGAGAGGGAGGAGGAGGGAGGGAGAGGGAAGAGCGGGAGGAGGGGGAGAGAGGGAGGAGGAGGGAGGAGGAGGGAGGGAGAGGGGAGGAGAGGGGGAGAGGGAGGAGGGGGGGAGAGGGAGGAGGAGGGAGGAGAGGGGAGATGGAGGAGAGGGGAGATGGAGGAGAGGGGAGAGAGGGAAGAGGAGAGGGGGAAGAGAGGGAACACTCCCTTTTTAAGCCAGACCCTCCGCCTCTTTCCCTGCGCGCCCATGACATCACAGCTTGGAGAGACGCAGGGGCAGGAGAGGAATGTGACGGGGAGAGAAGAGGCATTGTGAAAGGAGAGGAAAAAGAGGAGGGCTATTGTACAGGAAAGGAAAAGTCTCTGGCAGAGAGGAAACAGGACAACAGCTATCATTACGCAGGGTAAGTACTGCAGCTAGCTGGCTGGTCTTTTACACACGAGGACAGAGAGGAAACAGGACAACAGCTATCATTACGCAGGGTAAGTACTGCAGCGAGCTGGCTGGTCTTTTACACACGAGGACAGAGAGGAAACAGGACAACAGCTATCATTACGCAGGGTATGTACTGCAGCTAGCTGGCTGGTCTTTTACACACGAGGACAGAGAGGAAACAGGACAACAGCTATCATTACGCAGGGTAAGTACTGCAGCGAGCTGGCTGGTCTTTTACATGAGGACAGAGAGGAAACAGGACAACAGCTATCATTACGCAGAGGAGGGTGGCAGGTAGCCTAGTGGTTAGAGTGTTGGGCCAGTAACCGTAAGATCAAATCCCAGAGCTAATTAAGTAAAAATCTGTCTTTCTGCCCCTGAACAAGGCAGTTAACCAGCTGTTCTCCGGTAGGCCGTCATTGTAAATAATAATTAGTTCTTAAATTGACTTGCATAGTTAAATAAATGTTGTTGTTTTTAAGTACTGCAGTGGAGTAATAATTCTATTAATATAGTGGTGGGTAATACTACTAGTAGAATATTAATATAGTGGTGGAGTAATACTTCTACTAGAATATTAATATAGTGGTAGTAATACTTCTAGTAGAATATTAATATAGTGGTAGAGTAATACTTCTAGTAGAATATTAATATAGTGGTAGAGTAATACTTCTAGTAGAATATTAATATAGTGGTAGAGTAATACTACTAGTAGAATATTAATATAGTGGTGGAGTAATACTTCTACTAGAATATTAATATAGTGGTAGAGTAATACTACTACTAGAATATTAATATAGTGGTGGAGTAATACTTCTAGTAGAATATTAATATAGTGGTAGTAATACTACTACTAGAATATTAATATAGTGGTGGAGTAGAATATTAATATAGTGGTAGAGTAATACTTCTAGTAGAATATTAATATAGTGGTAGAGTAATACTTCTAGTAGAATATTAATATAGTGGTAGAGTAATACTTCTAGTAGAATATTAATATAGTGGTGGAGTAATACTACTAGTAGAATATTAATATAGTGGTAGAGTAATACTACTAGTAGAATATTAATATAGTGGTAGAGTAATACTACTAGTAGAATATTAATATAGTGGTAGAGTAATACTACTAGTAGAATATTAATATAGTCAGTGGTGGAGTAATACTTCTACTAGAATATTAATATCGTGGTAGAGTAATACTACTAAATATAGTAATACCAGTCAGAGGACCAATACCAGTCAGTCAGAGGACCAATACCAGTCAGTCAGAGGACCAATACCAGTCAGTGAGAGGACCAATACCAGTCAGTCAGAGGACCAATACCAGTCAGTCAGTCAATACCAGTCAGTCAGAGGACCAATACCAGTCAGTCAGAGGACCAATACCAGTCAGTCAGAGGACCAATACCAGTCAGTCAGAGGACCAATACCAGTCAGTCAGTCAATACCAGTCAGAGGACCAATACCAGTCAGTCAGAGGACCAATACCAGTCAGTCAGTCAGTCAGAGGACCAATACCAGTCAGTCAGAGGACCAATACCAGTCAGTCAGGACCAATACCAGTCAGTCAGAGGACCAATACCAGTCAGTCAGAGGACCAATACCAGTCAGAGGACCAATACCAGTCAGTCAGAGGACCAATACCAGTCAGTCAGAGGACCAATACCAGTCAGTCAGAGGACCAATACCAGTCAGTCAGAGGACCAATACCACCACAATCATCCTTCTCTCTCTTGATGTTGTTTTTACCACCTTCATAGACTTCAGATCAAACTATTAGTTTGACTTCAGCCTGACTTTTCATCTGTCTCTTCTAAAAATGAAAACTTCCTGTATGGTTTATTTTGATCCCAGTAAATCAGTATTGGATTGTAGTTGTAATAACAGTATTGTAACAGTCTCTCCATGTTATAACTAGTCATCTCTATGTTCTCTGTAAGGAAACGTCCGTGGTGTTCATGGTAGAGCTAGATATTGTGTTTCCTAGAAGAGCTAGCTAGTCTCTTATCATCAGGGGTGAGTGATGTCTCTCTCTATCTGTGTGTGGCTGTCCCTGGTCTGTTTCACAGCTAGCTCTCCGTCTAACAGCACATTGGTCAGGGACATCTAGGTTTATCAGCCATGAGGGGATCACTTACAGGAAAGGGAGAGGGAGGTGGAAAAGGAGAGAGAGGAGGGAAGGGGAGGGAAAGGGAGAGGAGGGAAGGGAAGGGGAGAGAGAGGAGGGAAGGGAGGGAAAGGGAGAGGAGGGAAGGGAAGGGGGAGAGAGAAGAGGGAAAGGGAGAGAGGAGGAAAGGGAGAGAGAAGGGGAGAGGGAGGAGGGAAGGGGAGAGGGAGAGGGAAGGAGAGGGAGGTGGAAAGGGGAGAGAGTGGAGGAAAGGGGAGAGAGTGGAGGGAAGAGGAGAGAGGAGGGATGGGAGAGATGGGAGGGAAGGGGAGAGGGAGGTGGAAAGGGGAGAGAGTGGAGGAAAGGGGAGAGAGGGGAGGGGAGAGAGAGAGAGGAGGGAAGGGAGAGATGGGGAGGGAAGGGGAGAGGGAGGTGAGAAAGGAGAGAGGGGAGGGAAGGGGAGAGGGGGATGGGGAGAGAGGAGAGGGAAGAGGAGAGAGGAGAGGGAAGGGAAGAGAGAGGAGAGAGAGGAGAGAAGAGGAGAGAGGGGAGGGAAGGGGAGAGAAGAGGAGAGGGAAGAGGGAAGAGGAGAGAGAGAGAGGGAAGGGGAGAGAGAGGAGGGGAAGGGGAGAGAGAGGAGAGGAAGAGGAAAGAGAGGAGAGGGAAGGGGATGGGAGAGAGAGGAGGGAAGAGGAGAGAGAGGAGGGAAGGGGAGAGAGGAGGGAAGAGGAAAGAGAGGAGGGAAGGAGAGAGAGGAGGGAAGGGGAAAGAGGAGGGAAGGAGAGAGAGGAGGGAAGGAGAGAGAGGAGGGAAGGAGAGAGGAGGGAAGGAGAGAGAGGAGGGAAGGGGAAAAAGAGGAGGGGGAAGAGGAGAGAGAGGAGGGAAGAGGAGGGAAAGGGAGAGAGGAGAGAAGGAGAGAGAGAGAGGGAAGGGGAAAGAGAGGAGGGAAGGAGAGAGAGAGGGAAGGAGAGAGAAGGGAAGGGGGAGAGAGGAGGGAAGAGGAGAGAGAGGAGGGAAGAGGAAAGAGAGGAGGGAAGGAGAGAGAGGAGGGAAGGAGAGAGAGGGAGGGGGAAGAGGGAGAGAGAGGAGGGAAGGAAAGAGAGGAGGGAAGGGGAAAGAGAGAAGGGAAGGAGAGAGAGAGGGAGGGAAGAGGAGAGAGGGGAGGGAAGGGGAGAGAGAGTAGGGGAGAGGGAGAGAGCAGGGAAGGGGAAAGAGAGAAGGGAAGGAGAGAGACGAGGGGAAGTGTGTTGCTAGAAGTGTGTAAAGTGCTTGGGGCTCTAGGTTGTGTGGGCAGATGTAGAAGCTTGTGTTGCAGCAGGTTTTGTTACTGTAACCATGTGACGTGGAGGTATTTTTCCAACTGGACTGGAGGGTGGACCTTTCTATCACCCATGTGGTACATGCTCCTTTAAACCAATGAGGAGATGGGACGTGGGTACATGCTCCTTTAAACCAATGAGGAGATGGGACGTGGGTACATGCTCCTTTAAACCAATGAGGAGATGGGATGTGGGTATATGCTCCTATAAACCAATGAGGAGATGGGATGTGGGTATATACTCCTATAAACCAATGAGGAGATGGGACGTGGGTATATACTCCTATAAAACCAATGAGGAGATGGGACGTGGGTATATACTCCTATAAACCAATGAGGAGATGGGATGTGGAGGAGATATGCTCCTTTAAACCAATGAGGAGATGGGACATGGGTATATGCTCCTTTAAACCAATGAGGTGATGGGACGTGGGTATATGCTACTTTAAACCAATGAGGTGATGGGACGTGGTCCTAAACCAATGAGGTGATGGGAGAGGCCGGACTTGCAGCGAGTTGAGCATCACAAATAGAGTTCTAATTTAGCTCCTGGCTACTCAGATGCTTGTTGACAAGCGAGCAGTATTGATGAAATGATTGAATAACAATGTACAGTGGCAAGAAAAAATTATGTGAACCCTTTGGAATTACCTGGATTTCTGAATAAATTGGTCATAAAATTTGATGTGATCTTCATCTTAGTCACAACAATAGACAAACACAGTCTGCTTAAAGTAATAACACACAACTTAGTCTTTTCTTGTCACACATTCACAGTGTAGGTTGGAAAAAGTATGTGAACCTCTTGGCTAATGACTTCTCCAAAGCTAATTGGAGTCAGGAGTCAGCTAACCTGGAGTCCAATCAATGAGATGAGATTGGAGATGTTGGTGAGAGCTGCCTTGCCCGTTAAAAACACTCACAAATCATGAGTTTGCTATTCACGAGAACCAGTGCCTGATGTGAACCTTGCCTCGAACAAAAGAAATCTCAGAAGACATAAGATTAAGAATTGTAGACTTGCATGAAGCTGGAAAGGGTTTCAAAAGTATCTCTAAAAGCCTTGATGTTGATCAGTCCAAGGAAAGACACATTGTCTATAAACGGAGAAACTTGTGTCCGTCCTGCAAAGATGACTGCAAGAGCACAGCTCAGAATGCTCAATGAGGTTAAGAAGAATCCTAGAGTGTCAGCTAAAGACTCACAACAATCTCTGGAACATACTAACATCTCTGTTGACGAGTCTACGATATGTAAAACACTAAACAGAATGGGGTTCATGCCACTGTATGTGTACATTTACTTTTCAATGCTCGAGCGACGAGACACGAGCAGTTTGGTCAGCATGTTACTGTATGTATTGTAATCTACCGTCTTTACTGTGCTTTATGTTGTACTACTGTCAAGTAGTAAAAGTAGCAGAGAGTGTTCCAATGTCTGCAGTACAAACCTCTTCTCATTTTGGCACGTCCGGATGATGGAGGGAAGCGGCTCAGATTGGGCTGCACTCTCTGCCTCTCTCATTTTCAAACCATGGTTGACCACATGGTCCACCACAGCCACCCGAATTTCATCAGAGATTACTCTCCTGGTCTTCCTCCACCTCGACCCCTACCTCTACCTCTACCCCCACCCCCACCTCCACCCATACGTGGGTGATGTTCTATCTACTGAAGCTAGGCTACATTAACATGGGTGATGTTCTATCTACTGAAGCTAGGCTACATTAACATGGGTGATGTTCCATCTACAGAGGCTAGGCTACATTAACATAGGTGATGTTCCATCTACAGAAGCTAGGCTACATTAACGTGGGTGATGTTCTATCTACAGAAGCTAGGCTACATTAACATGGGTGATGTTCCATCTACAGAAGCTAGGCTACATTAACGTGGGTGATGTTCTATCTACAGAAGCTAGGCTACATTAACGATGGGTGATGTTCTATCTGCAGAAGCTAGGCTACATTAACGCTGGGTGATGTTCCATCTACTGAAGCTAGGCTACATTAACGTGGGTGATGTTCCATCTACTGAAGCTAGGCTACATTAACGCTGGGTGATTCTGTGCTGTGTGACTGACGAGTTTCACATTACTGTTAATGTCATTATCAACTCAGGGTGAGAGAGTTTGGCCTTGAGCTGTGTGTGTGTGTGTGTGTGTGTGTGTGTGTGTGTGTGTGTGTGTGTGTGTGTGTGTGTGTGTGTGTTTGTGGGCCCCTTTTGTAGTTGTGTTGACATCCAGAGGAAGACGCTGCTGTAGCATTCAGGGTCACAGAACATCAGAGAAGACACACACACACACACGCACACACACACACACACACACACACACACACACACACACACACACACACAGAGACAGAGGGGTCTTCCTTTCAGCCCCAGACTGTTGAATTTTAACCTGTTTAATCTCAACAGAAGATAAAAGTTGTTTTGGTGAAATATGGATTTTATTCTCCGTTTTGGGAGCATTTCCTCCTCTTATTGCAAATAACTTGTAGTAGTTGACTGTGCTTGGATATTAGATATCTGTACAAGTGTTTGTCATTCATACGTGCTGTAATATACTGCATTTCACCTTTATTTAACCAGGTGGGCCAGTTGAGAACACCTTTATTTAACCAGGTAGGCCAGTTGAGAACACCTTTATTTAACCAGGTAGACTAGTTGAGAACACCTTTCGTTAACCAGGTAGGCCAGTTGACACCTTTAACAACCAGGTAGGCCAGTTGTTACACCTTTATTTAACCAGGTGGGCCAGTTGAGAACACCTTTATTTAACCAGGTAGGCCAGTTGAGAACACCTTTATTTAACCAGGTAGACTAGTTGAGAACACCTTTATTTAACCAGGTAGGCCAGTTGAGAACACCTTTAAACCAGGTAGGCCAGTTGAGAACACGTTCTCATTTGCAACTGTGACCTGGCCAAGATAAAGCAAAGCAGTGCGACACAAAAACAACCAGAGTTACACATGGAATAAACAAACGTAAGTGCAAAGATGAATAGAAAAGTCTATATACAGTGAGTGCAAATGAGGTAAAATAAGGAGGTAAGACAATAAATAGGCCATGGGGATGAGGTAATTACAATATAGCAAATAAACCCTGGAATGGTAGATGTGCAGAAGATGAATGAGCAAGTAGAGAGACAGAGTTCAAAGGAGCAAAAATAAATAAATAACAGTATGGGGATGAGGTAGTTGGATGGGCTACTTACAGATGGGCTGTGTACAGGTGCAGAGGTAGAGACAGAGGAATAAGAGGGAGGTAGAGAGGGAGGGATGAGAGGGAGTAAGAGAGGAAGAGGGGAAGGTAGAGTGGGAGGGAAGAGAGGGAGGTAGAGAGGGAGGGATGAGAGGAGGTATAGAGGGAAGAGGGGAAGGTAGAGAGGGGGGAGGGATGAGGAGGGAGGTATAGAGGGATAGAGTGGGGGAGGGAAGAGAGAGGGAGGTAGAGAGGGGAAGAGGGGAAGTCATCCCCATATTTGTTTTTGTTTTTCTGCTTTTGTGCACACCAGTATTTCTACTTGCACATCATCATCTGCTCATTTATCACTCCAGTGTAAATTGCTAAATTGTAATTAATTACCCACTATTGGCCTATTTATTGCCTTACCTCCTCATGCCATTTGCACACACTGTATACAGACTTTTCGATTGTGTTATTGACTGTACGTTTGTTTATTCCATATGTAACTCTGTGTTGTTTGTGTCACACTGCTTTGCTCTATCTTGGCACAGTTGTACATGAGAAGTTGTTCTCAACTGGCCCACCTGGTTAAATAAAGGTGTTCTCAACTGGCCCACCTGGTTAAATATGAAATATAATAAATAGGAAAGTGACGCCTAGGTCAGAGACACTGCTAAATGTTGCTTTCCAAAAAGATCAGAATCTATCCTCAAACGCAGATATTTCAAACACAGCATTTTTCCATTACATGTTTTTAATGCCAGCAGTGGAGTTTATTATTTGCCATTTGCCAAACAGCATGATATATAGAGTTTGTTTGATTTAAAACCTAATTATTTGCTGAAGCCATTTTTTGTAAAGTGTTAAAATACTCTTAGGAAGTTTATTTTAACCTGCTGTATAGAGCACATGAGCATATTCAGCATATAAGTGAACATTGACAACATTAAATGTTATCGGATTTCATTCTCTTCATTATTTCTCAGTACTTCCTGTTTGGTCTCAAATAGAAGAAGTGGTTCAGTTTCTCATGATCTTCCCAAAATCTGATTAACTGGTGCTAAATACTGCCTATGCTACGCCTGATTAACTGATGCTAAATACTGCTATATTAACTACTGCTATGCTACCTGATTAACTGATGCTAAATACTGCTATGCTACGCCCTGATTAACTGATGCTAAATACTGCTATGCTACGCCTGATTAACTGATGATGCTAAATACTGCTATTAACTGATGCTAAATACTGCTATACTACACCCTGATTAACTGATGCTAATTAACTGATGCTAAATACTGCTATGCTACAACCCTGATTAACTGATGCTAAATACTGCTATGCTACAACCCTGATTAACTGATGCTAAACACACTTTATGCTACAACCTGATTAACTGATGCTAATCTGCTATGCTACAGCCTGATTAACTGATGCTAAATACTGCTATGCTACGCCCTGATTAACTGATGCTAAATACTGCTGGCACTACGCCCTGATTAACTGATGCTAAATACTGCTATGCTAC
>NW_027013215.1:0-16823 GCF_036934945.1 Oncorhynchus masou masou | reverse complement strand
AGAACTAACCCCCTCTCTTCCCTGGTCTATAGATCAGACCTGACCCCCTCTCTTCCCTGGTCTATAGACCTGGGTCTATAGATCAGAACTAACCCCCCTCTCTTCCCTGGTCTATAGATCAGACCTGACCCCCTCTCTTCCCTGGTCTATAGATCAGAACTGACCCCCTCTCTTCCCTGGTCTATAGATCAGACCTGACCCCTCTTCCCTGGTCTATAGATCAGACCTGACCGCCTCTCTTCCCTGGTCTATAGATCAGAACTGACCCCCTCTCTTCCCTGGTCTATAGATCAGACCTGACCCCCTCTCTTCCCTGGTCTATAGATCAGACCTGACCCCCTCTCTTCCCTGGTCTATAGATCAGACCCTAACCCCCTCTCTTCCCTGGTCTGTAGATCAGAACTAACCCCTCTCTTCCCTGGTCTATAGATCAGAACTAACCCCCTCTCTTCCCTGGTCTATAGATCAGACCTGACCCCCTCTCTTCCCTGGTCTGTAGATCAGAACTAACCCCCTCTCTTCCCTGGTCTGTAGATCAGAACTAACCCCCTCTCTTCCCTGGTCTATAGATCAGAACTAACCCCTCTCTTCCCTGGTCTATAGATCAGAACTAACCCCCTCTCTTCCCTGGTCTGTAGATCAGAACTAACCCCTCTCTTCCCTGGTCTATAGATCAGAACTGACCCCCTCTCTTCCCTGGTCTATAGATCAGAACTGACCCCCTCTCTTCCCTGGTCTATAGATCAGAACTGACCCCTTCCCCTCTCATCCCTGGTATATAGATCAGACCTGACCCCCTCTCTTCCCTGGTCTATAGATCAGAACTAACAACCTCTCTTCCCTGGTCTATAGATCAGAACTAACTAACTTATTTTCAATGACGGCCTAGGAACTGCCTTGTTCAGGGGCAGAACAACAGAGTTGTACCTTGTCAGCTCAAGGATTCGGTCTTGCAACCTTTCGGTTACTAATCTAACGCTCTAACCACTAGGCTAAGGGCTCTGAGGGCTTGATCTAAGGCCTGAGGTTGACAGAGTTGAAGTCGGAAGTTTACATACACCTTAGTCAAATACATTTAAACTCAGTTTTTCACAATTCCTGACATTTAATCCGAGTAAAAATTCCCTGTTTTATAGGTCAGTTAGGATCACCACTTCATTTTAAGAATGTGAAATGTCAGAATAATAGTAGAGAGAATGATTTATTTCAGCTTTTTATTTCTTTCACCACATTCCCAGTGGTTCAGAAGTTTACATACACTCAATTAGTATTTAGTAGCGTTTCCTTTAAATTGTTTATCTTGGGTCAAATGTTTTGGGTAGCCTTCCACAAGCTTCCCACAATAAGTTGGGTGAATTTTGACCCATTCCTCCTGACAGAACTGGTGTAACTGAGTCAGGTTTGTAGGCCTCCTTGCTCGCACACGCTTTTCAGGTCTGCACACACATTTTGGGATGTTGTTCTTCGGCTTGCAAGCCTCCCCTTTTCCTCCAAACATAACGATGGGCATTATGGCCAAACGGTTCTATTTTTGTTTCATCAGACATTTCTCTAACAAGTACGATCTTTCTCCCCATGTGCCGTTGCAAACCATAGTCTGGCTTATTATGGCTGTTTTGGTAGCAGTGGCTTCTTCCTTGCTGAGCGGCCTTTCAGGATATGTTGATATAGGACTCATTTTACTGTGGATATAGATACTTTTGTACCTGTTTCCTCCAGCATCTTCACAAGGTCCTTTATTGTTGTTCTGGGATTGGTTTGCACGTTTCCCACCAAAGTATGTTCATCTCTAGGAGACAGAACGCGTCCTCCTTCCTGAGCAGTATGGCGGCTGCATGGTCCCATGGTGTTTATACCTGCGGCTGCGTGGTCCCATGGTGTTTATACCTGTGACTGCGTGGTCCCATGGTGTTTATACCTGTGACTGCATGGTCCCATGGTGTTTATACCTGCGGCTGCGTGGTCCCATGGTGTTTATACCTGTGACTGCGTGGTCCCATGGTGTTTATACTTGCGACTGCGTGGTCCCATGGTGTTTATACCTGTGACTGCATGGTCCCATGGGGTTTATACCTGCGACTGCGTGGTCCCATGGTGTTTATACCTGTGACTGCGTGGTCCCATGGTGTTTATACCTGTGACTGCATGGTCCCATGGTGTTTATACCTGTGACTGCGTGGTCCCATGGTGTTTATACCTGAGACTGCGTGGTCCCATGGTGTTTATACCTGCGGCTGCATGGTCCCATGGTGTTTATACCTGTGACTGCATGGTCCCATGGTGTTTATACCTGTGACTGCGTGGTCCCATGGTGTTTATACCTGTGACTGCGTGGTCCCATGGTGTTTATACCTGCGACTGCATGGTCCCATGGTGTTTATACGCGCTGCGTGGTCCCATGGTGTTTATACCTGCGGCTGCGTGGTCCCATGGTGTTTATACCTGTGACTGCGTGGTCCCATGGTGTTTATACTTGCGGCTGCGTGGTCCCATGGTGTTTATACTTGCGGCTGCGTGGTCCCATGGTGTTTATACCTGCGACTGCGTGGTCCCATGGTGTTTATACCTGCGGCTGCATGGTCCCATGGTGTTTATACCTGCGACTGCATGGTCCCATGGTGTTTATACCTGTGACTGCATGGTCCCATGGTGTTTATACCTGCGGCTGCGTGGTCCCATGGTGTTTATACCTGCGACTGCATGGTCCCATGGTGTTTATACTTGCGACTGCGTGGTCCCATGGTGTTTATACCTGCGGCTGCGTGGTCCCATGGTGTTTATACCTGCGACTGCATGGTCCCATGGTGTTTATACTTGCATACTATTGTTTGTACAGATGAACGTGGTACCTTCAGGCTTGAACCAGACTTGAGGAGGTCTACAATTTATTTTCTAAATTTGGCTGATTTCTTCTGATTTTCCCATGATGTCAAGCAAAGAGGCACTGAGTTTAGGTAGTCCTTGAAATACATCCACAGGTACACCTCCCTTGACTCAAATTATGTCAATTAGCCTATCAGAAGCTTCTAAAGCCACAACATAATTTTCTAGAATTTTCCAAGCAGTTTAAAGGCACAGTCAATTTAGTGTAAACTTCTGACCCACTGGAATTGTGATACAGTGAATTATAATTGAAATAATCTGTCTGTAAACAATTGTTGGAGAAATTACTTTTGTCGTGCACAAAGTAGATTTCCTAACCGACTTGCCAAAACTATATTTTGTTAACAAGACATTTGTGGAGTGGTTGAAGAACTAGTTTTAATAACTCCAACCTAAGTGTATGTAAACTTCTGACTTCAACTGTGTCTCTGAGTGCTTGGTCTAAGACTCTAAGTCCTGATGTTGACAGATGTATAGTACCAGTCAAAGGTTTGGACACACGTACTAATTCCAGGGTTTTTCTAAATGTTCTACTATTTTCTACATTGTAGAATAATAGTGAATATATCAAAACTATGAAATAACACATATGGAATCATGTAGTAACCACAAAAGTGTTAAACAAATCAAAATAGATTTTATGTTTGAGATTCTTCAACGTAGCCACCCTTTGCCTTGATGACAACTTTGCACACTCTTTGCATTCTTTCAACCAGCTTCATGAGGAATGCTTTTCCAACAGTCTTGAAGGAGACCCCACCCTCTCCCCCTCTCCCCCTCCTCTCCACTCTCTTCTCCCAACCATCTCCCCTCTCTCCCCTGGGGAGCTGAGATAACCCAGGTCTCATGGGGAACTTTCCCTCCTGGAGAAAAGGAACACTGACGTGAGAATGCTGTTCTTTGACTACAGCTCAGCGTTCAACATCCATAGTGCCCTCAAAGCTCATCAATAAGCTAAGGACCCTGGGACTAAACACATCCCTATGCAACTGGATCCTGGACTTCCTGACGGGCTGCCCACAGTTGGTAAGGGTAGGCAACAACACATCTGCCACGCTGATCCTCAACATGGGGGACCGTCATTAATGCAATACAGAGGGTAGTCAAAGGCGGTGTCAGAGGAGGCCTAAAATTGTTGAAGACTCTAGTCATAGACTGTTCTCTCTGCTACTGCACCAGAGCGCCCCAGCGCCCCCATCTCTCTGTTATGCTGCTGCTACTCTCTGTTTATTATCTATGCAAAGTCACTCTACCTACATGTACATACATGTACATAGTACCTCAATGACTAACCAATGCCCCCGCACATTGACTCTGTACCGGTACCCCCTGTATTTAGCCTCACTACTGTTATATTACTGCTGCTCTTTAATTATTTGTTACTTTTATTTTTTATTTTGTTACTTAACACATTTTTTACTTAACACTTATTTTTCTTAAATCTGCATTGTTGGTTAAGGGCTTGTAAGTAAGCATTTCACTGTGAGGTCTACACCTGTTGTATTCGGCGCATGTGACAAATTCAATTGGATTTGATGTTCTGTTCCTCTTGTTGTGATGAGGTTGTAAATAGGTTGTTATTAATTGTTTATTATGAAGAATCTGTGATTATGAACAGGAAATAGGATCACTGTACCCATGATCTTTGTATGTTGTCACAGAAACACTTTGTAAAGCCTTGGCTTACATTTTTGCTCCAGTCTATGTGATGCAACTTGTGTTGTGTGAAATTATTTTCTCCTTTTTTTGTTGTTGCTAGAAACCTTTTTTCTTTTTCAAACTTATTTCTGCTTCAAACGTTCTTTTTTCTTCTCTCACAACAATGGCAATTTGCCCTTGACACAACAGTGAGTTGCCTACAATGACACAAACTGGGATCATCAACTAGATTCAGCCACGGACTGATATTTTGAGTGAATGTTCAGGGGCGGAACATAATTACAGATCATTTGTAGACTGATGCAAATGGACTGCAGGAACAGATATCAGATAGCCAAACAGATATCATTTTTGACTAAAACAGTGTCATTTCAAACCTTGCTTATATTTGTATATACGATCACATTTATCTCTCTATTTTGTGTGTGAGTATTTAGGAACAGACGTCCTGAATTATATCCCTTGTAGATGATTTGATGGTGTTTTTACAGCCTTCCTTTTTATCTATTTAGATTTGTTTTCTTTATCCTTTATTTAACGAGGCAAGTCAGTTAATAACAAATTCTTATTTTCAATGATGGCCTAGGAACAGTGGGTTAACTGCCTGGTTTTAGGAGCAGAGCGACAGATTTTTACCTTATCAGCTCGGGGATTCGATCTACCAACCTTTCGGTTACTGACCCAATGCTCTAACCACTAGGCTACCTGCCACCCCAACAATACAATTTACGTCCAACAATAAACATTTTTTTTTTACTGATAAACCAGCATTTTAAATAGGAATTTAAAAGTATTTGTTTTGGTTTGTCCTGTGTAGGCTGTGTGTGTGTCTGTTTCCTGTTGACACTGTGTGAACCGTTCACTGGGTCCACAGCCTCCCTAGGGGGGCTGCTTTACGGGCCTCATTCTGGTGGGAACTAGCCGCTGGTCATAATGTCTGTCTGGGTGTTTGTATGTGGGGGAAGAGTAGTGTGTGTGTATAGTGTATGTGTGTGTGTGTGTTAGTGTGAGTCTGTGTTAGTAATGGTGGGTAATGGGAGACTGCCCCCCTGCCCTCATGGTCCGCTCTGTAAGGCCAATAAGTGATAGTTAGCTCCTGTTCAGAGCTGCTCCAGGACAGATACTTCCTGTAGTCTCCTGTATAACATGCATCCCTCCCTCCTACCCAGTAAGCCGGGTTGAATGATAAGTTAAATCAAGTGTTCAACGACAGCTTTCCAGGAAAGGAAGCAGGGAAGGATGCAATACAATGCTGTTACTAGTGTAGTTAATTACAGTTTTACAAGAGCTGCTGAATGCATTCCCAACAGGGCAACAGATCTAGCAACGCTATCTTCATGTATTCCCAACAGGGCAACAGATCTAGCAACGCTATCTTCACGTATTCCCAACAGGGCACCAGATCTAGCAACGCTATCTTCACATATTCCCAACAGGGCAACAGATCTAGCAACGCTATCTTCACGTATTCCCAACAGGGCAACAGATATAGCAACGCTATCTTCACGTATTCCCAACAGGGCAACAGATCTAGCAACGCTATCTTCACGCATTCCCAACAGGGCACCAGATTTAGCAACGCTTATCTTCACGCATTCCCAACAGAGCACCAGATCTAGCAACGCTATCTTCACGTATTCCCAACAGGGCAACAGATCTAGCAACGCTATCTTCACATATTCCCAACAGGGCACCAGATCTAGCAACGCTATCTTCACGTATTCCCAACAGGGCACCAGATCTAGCAACGCTATCTTCACACATTCCCAACAGGGCAGCAGATCTAGCAACGCTATCTTCACACATTCCCAACAGGGCAACAGATCTAGCAACACTATCTTCACATATTCCCAACAGGGCAACAGATTTAGCAACGCTATCTTCACATATTCCCAACAGGGCAACAGATCTAGCAACGCTATCTTCACGCATTCCCAACAGGGCAACAGATCTAGCAACGCTTATCTTCACGCATTCCCAACAGGGCAACAGATCTAGCAACGCTATCTTCATGTATTCCCAACAGGGCAACAGATCTAGCAACGCCATCTTCACGTATTCCCAACAGGGCACCAGATCTAGCAACGCTTATCTTCACATATTCCCAACAGGGCAACAGATCTAGCAACGCTATCTTCACGTATTCCCAACAGGGCAACAGATATAGCAACGCTATCTTCACGCATTCCCAACAGGGCAACAGATCTAGCAACGCTATCTTCACGCATTCCCAACAGGGCACCAGATTTAGCAACGCTATCTTCACGCATTCCCAACAGAGCACCAGATCTAGCAACGCTATCTTCATGTATTCCCAACAGGCAACAGATCTAGCAACGCTATCTTCACATATTCCCAACAGGGCAACAGATTTAGCAACGCTATCTTCACATATTCCCAACAGGGCAACAGATCTAGCAACGCTATCTTCACATATTCCCAACAGGGCACCAGATCTAGCAACGCTATTTCACGTATTCCCAACAGGGCACCAGATCTAGCAACGCTATCTTCACACATTCCCAACAGGGCAACAGGATCTAGCAACGCTATCTTCACGTATTCCCAACAGGGCAACAGATCTAGCAACGCTATCTTCACGTATTCCCAACAGGGCAACAGATATAGCAACGCTATCTTCACGCATTCCCAACAGGGCAACAGATCTAGCAACACTATCTTCACGTATTCCCAACAGGGCAACAGATCTAGCAACGCTATCTTCACGTATTCCCAACAGGGCACAGATCTAGCAACGCTATCTTCACGCATTCCCAACAGGGCAACAGATCTAGCAACACTATCTTCACGTATTCCCAACAGGGCAACAGATCTAGCAACGCTATCTTCACGTATTCCCAACAGGGCAATAGATCTAGCAACGCTATCTTCACGTATTCCCAACAGGGCAACAGATCTAGCAACGCTATCTTCACGTATTCCCAACAGGGCACCAGATCTAGCAACGCTATCTTCACACATTCCCAACAGGGCAACAGATCTAGCAACGCTATCTTCACGCATTCCCAACAGGGCAACAGATCTAGCAACGCTTATCTTCACACATTCCCAACAGGGCAACAGATCTAGCAACGCTATCTTCACACATTCCCAACAGGGCAACAGATCTAGCAACACTATATTTTTCATCTTCATGGAAGTCCTCCCTCAGATACACTCTGGTCATTTCTCCATACCCTGATCAAATGGTCTCTGACCTCTGACCTCTAACAGTCATTGGTAAAAGTAATTTGACAGGGAGTGTTAAATGAAAGGTTCTGGGTGGAACTGGAACCGGGACGGCCACAGAGACAGAAACAGGACTCAGGATGAGTCAACAAAGCACGGTGCCATTAGTAAAGTACAGAACAGTAAAGTACAGAACAGTAAAGTACAGAACAGTAAAGTACAGAACAGTAAAGTACAATAAAGTATAGTAAAGAACAGTAAAGAACAGAACAGTAAAGTACAATAAAGAACAGAAAAGAACAGAAAAGAACAGAAAAGAGCAGAAAAGAACAGAAAAGAACAGAACAGAAGTACAGTAAAGAACAGAACAGTAAAGTACAATAAAGTATAGTAAAGCACAGAAAAGAACAGAACAATAAAGTACAATAAAGTATAGTAAAGAACAGAAAAGAACAGAACAGTAAAGTACAATAAAGAACAGTAAAGAACAGAAAAGAACAGCGGATGGTTCAGGGGGCTGGAACATAATTACAAATAATTTGTAGACTGTAAATTGATCACCCAAACAGATATAACATTTGACTCAAACGTAATCATTTGAAACCTTATTTACATTTGTATAAGATCACGTCTCTCTATTATGCGTGGGAATACCTGGGATCACGTTTACATAATTAAAATCACTTGGCGCTGATTTCCCCCTTAGATCAAAATATAGCCCACTCCTAGGTATTCAGAATTATAGAATCACTAATCAGGAAGTAAGGGAAGTGCTTCCCCTTTATATTGTAGAGAGGCTCTGTACATGTTTATGACCTATTGTTGTGTGTATTGGGTTCTGCCCAGCTGTATAGCATGGTGGGGCAGTCCTTCAGGACAGGACACCATTTTCTGTGGACTGCTAGCTCAGCACAAAGCACTGCAGGTAGTTAATAACATCATTGTGTGGTCTGGTTCCTCTGACTTGAAGAGGGAATGAATAGGTGAAAGGGGGAGAGAGAGAACGTATGGGGAGGTGGTTTGTTTAACTGGCTCAACTACAGCTCATTCTGTCTGCCATCTCCTCTGGCATAGGTCCAAAAGACAGAGAGAGCGGAGAGAGTGGATGGGGGGTGGGTAGAGAGAGACTTGGAGAATAGAGGAGATAATGGGTAGAGAGTTTGACAGGGAGAGAAAATAGTACATTTAAGTTGGAGGATGAGAGGGGGAGAGAGCGCTGTGTGTTTAAAAAAAATTGAGAGAGAGGTGTGTGTTTAAAGGAGAGAGAGAGAGGTGTGTGTTTAAAGGAGAGAGAGAGAGGTGTGTGTTTAAAGGAGAGAGAGAAATGTGTGTGTTTAAAGGGAGAGAGAGATGTGTGTGTTTAAAGGAGAGAGAGATGTGTGTGTGTTTAAAGGAGAGAGAGAGGAGTGTGTGTGTTTTAAAGGAGAGAGAGAGATGTGTGTGTGTGTTTTAAAGGATAGAGAGATGTGTGTGTGTTTAAAGGAGAGAGAGATGTGTGTTTAAAGGAGAGAGAGAGAGATGTGTGTGCGTGTGTGTGTGTGTTTAAAGGAGAGAGAGAGAGAGGGGAGCCTCGAGGGAGAGAGTCAATTGATGATGTCCTCTGTTATTGCTCTCTGGGATGCTCGTCCCCTAGAGGAAGAAAGGATGGGTTGTCCCTGAGATAAAAGGGGAAGAGGGAGGAAGAGAAGGAGAGAAAGGAGGAAGTCCTGCTCTCTGAATCAAAAGAACCAGGGTAGAACGTAAGCATCAGTCCTCAGTGAAACAAACACAGGCAGAATTATCAACTGTGTGTTCATGTGTGTATGTTTCTGTGTGTGTCACCTTCTGTATCCAACGTGTACTACTGTTGTATTGTGTGTCTGTCATTTGGTTGTGTGTCAATGTGTGTGCATGATTTGGAGAGGCACAGCTGCACCCAATCTCTGATTCTCCCACACAGAGAAGGAGGGTGATAAAGACAACAGCCTCCAAGCCTCCAAGCCTCAGGTGCAGCGTCTAATCTGTAACCACAGTGGGAGAGGAAATGGGATCACACTTTCCAGATGACTGTCCTCTGTCTTTCAGTCTGTTAAACTGGAAAGGACTGCGTACCCTATCCGCTCTTTAAAATGAACCTCTGTCTATCTCTCTATCTTACTCTCTCTCTTACTCTCTCTCTCTCTCTCTCTCTCTCTCTCTCTCTCTCTCTATCTTACTCTCTGTCTCTCTCTCTTACTCTCTCTCTCTCTTCTCTCTCTCTCTCTCTCTCTCTCTCTCTTACTCTCTATCTTATCTCTCTATCTTACTCTCTCTCTCTCTCTCTCTCTCTCTCTCTCTCTCTATCTCTATCTATCTCTCTCTCTTTCTCTCTCTCTCTCTCTCTCTCTCTCTCTCTCTCTCTCTCTCTCTCTCTCTCTCAATTCAATTCAAGGGGCTTTATTGGCATGGGAAACATGTGTTAACATTGCCAAAGCAAGTAAGGAAAAAATTAACAGTAGACATCACACATACAGAAGCTTCAAAACAATAAAGACATTACAAATGTCATATTATATATTTATATATACAGTGTTTAACAATGTACAAATGGTAAAGGAGACAAGATAAAATAAATAAGCATAGATATGGGTTGTATTTACAATGGTGTTTGTTCTTCACTGGTTGCCCTTTCTCGTGGCAACAGGTCACAAATCTTGCTGCTCTGATGGCACACTGTGGAATTTCACCCAGTAGATATGGGAGTTTTTCAAAATTGGATTTGTTTTCGACTCTTTGTGGATCTGTGTAATCTGAGGGAACATGTCTCTCTAATATGGTCATACATTGGGCAGGAGGTTAGGAAGTGCAGCTCAGTTTCCACCTCATTTTGTGGGTAGTGAGCACATAGCCTGTCTTCTTGAGAGCCATGTCTGCCTATAGCGGCTTTTCTCAATAGCAAGGCCATGCTCGCTGAGTCTGTACATAGTCAAAGCTTTCCCTTAATTTTTTGGGTCAGTCACAGTGGTCAGGTATTCTGCTACTGTGTATTCTCTGTTTAGGGCCAAATAGCATTCTAGTTTGCTCTGTTTTTTTTTTGTTAATTCTTTCCAATGTGTCAAGTACTATCTTTGTTTTCTCATGATTTGTTTGGGTCTAATTGTGCTGTCCTGGGGCTCTGTAGGGTGTGTTTGTGTTTGTGAACAGAGCCCCAGGACCAGCCTGCTTAGGGGACTCTTTCTCCAGGCTCTATCTGTAGGTGATGGCTTTGTTGTGGAAGGTTTGGGAATCGTCCTTAGGTGGTTATAGAATTTAACAGCTCTTTTCTGGATTTTGATAATTAGTGGGTATCGGCCTCTCTCTCTCTCACGCACACTCTCTCTCACACACACACACACACACACACACACACACACACACACACACACACACACACACACACACACACACACACACACACACACACACACACACACACACACACACACACACACACACACACACACACACACACACACACACACTCTCTGGCCTGGCTACACACACTCTGGCCTGGCGTCACACACTCTGGCCTGGCTACACACACTCTGGCCTGGCGACACACTCTGTCCTGGCTACACACACTCTGGGCTGGCTACACACACTCTGGCCTGCACACACTCTGGCCTGGCGACACACACTCTGGCCTGGCTACACACACTCTGGCCTGGCTACACACACTCTGGCCTGGCGACACACACTCTGGCCTGGCGACACACACTCTGGCCTGGCGACAAACACTCTGGCCAGGCTACACACACTCTGGCCTGGCTACACACACTCTGGCCTACACACACACTCTGCCTGGCGCACACACTCTGGCCTGGCGACACACACTCTGGCCTGGCTACACACACTCTGGCCTTGGCTACACACTCTGGCCTGGCGACACACTCTGGCTGGCGACACACACTACCTGGCGACACACACTCTGGCCTGGCTACACACACTCTGGCCTGGCGACACACTCTGGCCTGGCTACACACACACACACACACACTCTGGCCTGGCTACACACACTGGCCTGGCGACACACAAACACACACACACCAGCCTGGCTACACACACTCTGGCCTGGCTACACACACTCTGGCCTGGCTACACACACTCTGGCCTGGCGCACACACCTGGGCCAGGCTACACACTCTGGGCCTGGCTACACACACTCTGGCCTGGCGACACACACTCTGGCCAGGCTACACACACTGGCCTGGCTACACACACTCTGGCCTGGCGACACACACTCTGGCCTGGCGACACACACTCTGGCCTGGCGACACACACTCTGGCCTGGCGACACACACTCTGGCCTGGCGACACACACTCTGGCCTGGCGACACACACCTACTGGGCCTGGCTACACACACTCTGGCCTGGCTACACACAATCTGGCCTGGCGACACACACTCTGGCCTGGCGACACACTCTGGCCTGGCAACACACTCTGGCCTGGCGACACACTCTGGCCTGGCTACACACACACACACACACTCTGGCCTGGCTACACACACTCTGGCCTGGCGACACACTCTGGCCTGGCACACACACACACACACACACACACTCTGGCCTGGCTACACACACCTGGCCTGGCGACACAAAACACACACACACTAGCCTGGCTACACACACTCTGGCCTGGCTACACACTCTGGCCTGGCTACACACTCTGGCCTGGCGACACACACACTCTGGCCAGGCTACACACACTCTTGGCCTGGCTACACACACTCTGGCCTGGCGACACACTCTGGCCTGGCGACACACTCTGGCCAGGCTACACACACTCTGGCCTGGCTACACACACGGGCCTGGCGACACACACTCTGGCCTGGCGACACACACTCTGGCCTGGCGACACACACTCTGGCCTGGCGACACACTCTGGCCTGGCGACACACACTCTGGCCTGGCGACACACACTCTGGCCTGGCTACACACACTCTGGCCTGGCTGCACAAATCTGGCCTGGCTACACACACTCTGGCCTGGCGACACACTCTGGCCTGGCAACACACACTCTGGCCTGGCGACACACTCTGGCCTGGCTACACACACACACACACACTCTGGCTCATACACACACTCTGGCCTGGCTACACACACTCTGGCCTGGCTACACACACACACACACACACACACACACACACACACACTCTGGCCTGGCTACACACACTCTGGCCTGGCTTGGCACACCTGGCCTGGCTACACACACACACACACACACTCTGGCTCTGACACACACTCTGGCCTGGCGACACACAAACACACACACTGGCCTGGCTACGGCCTGTCCTGGCTACACACATCTGTCCTGGCTACACACTCTGGCCTGGCTACACACAATCTGGCCTGGCGACACACTCTGGCCTGCACACACACACACACACACACACACACACACACACACACACACACACACACACACACACACACACACACACACACACACACACACACACACACACACACACACACACACACACACACTCTGGCCTGGCTACACACACTCTGGCCTACACACACTCTGGCCTGGCACACACTCTGGCCTGGCTACACACACTCTGGCCTCACACACTCTGGCCTGGCTACACACTCTGGCCTGGCTACACACACTCTGGCCTGGCGACACACACTCTGGCCTGGCGACACACACTCTGGCCTGGCGACACACACTCTGGCCTGGCGACACACACTCTGGCCTGGCGACACACTCTGGCCTGGCTACACACACCTTGGCCTGGCTACACACACACACACACACACACACTCTGGCCTGGCGACACACACTCTGGCTCACACACACTCTGGCCTGGCTACACACACACACACACACTCTGGCCTGGCGACACACACTCTGGCCTGGCGACACACACTTGGCCTGGCTACACACACTCTGGCCTACACACACTCTGGCCTGGCTACACACACACACACACACACTCTGCCTGGCTACACACACTCTGGCCTGGGCTACACACACTCTGGCCTGGCTACACACACTCTGGCCTGGCGACACACCTGGGCCTGGCGACACACACTCTGGCCTGGCGACACACACTCTGGGCCTGGCGACACACACTCTGGCCTGGCTACACACACTCTGGCTCACACACACCCTGCCTGGCTACACACACTCTGGCCTGGCTACACACTCTGGCCTGGCGACACACACTCTGGCCTGGCGACACACACTCTGGCCTGGCGACACACACTCTGGCCTGGCGACACACTCTGGCCTGGCGACACACTCTGGCCTGGCGACACACACTCTGGCCTGGCTACACACACACACACACACACACACACTCTGGCCTGGCGACACACACTCTGGCCTGGCTACACACACTCTGGCCTGGCTACACACACTCTGGCCTGGCGACACACACCTGGCCTGGCGACACACACACTCTGGCCTGGCTACACACACTCTGGCCTGGCTACACACACTCTGGCTTGGCTACACACACTCTGGCCTGGCTACACACTCTGGCCTGGCTACACACACTCTGGCCTGGCTACACACACACACACACTCTGGCCTGGCTACACACACTCTGGCTTGGCTACACACACTCTGGCCTGGCTTACACACACTCTGGCCTGGCTACACACTCTGGCCTGGCTACACACACTCTGGCCTGGCGACACACACACTCTGGCCTGGCGACACACACTCTGGCCTGGCTACACACACTCTGGCCTGGCTACACACACACACACACACTCTGGCCTGGCGACACACACTCTGGCCTGGCTACACACACTCGGGCCTGGCTACACACACACACACACTCTGGCTTGGCTACACACACTCTGGCCTGGCTACACACGTTTTGTTTTACTATCCTTGTGGTGACAAACAATTGATTCCAATTCAAAATCCTATTTTCCCGAACCAGACTTTTTGCCCATTTTAGTAATTTAACAGACATTCTTATCCAGAATGACATACAGGAGCAATTGGGGTTAAGGGCCTTGCTCAAGAGCACATCGACTGATTTTTTTGTTCACCGCTTGCGGATTTGAACCAGCAATCTTTCAGTTACTGGCCCAACCCTCTTAACCACGAGGCTTCCTGCCACCCATTGTCCGAATTGTCCTTGTTTTACTATCCTTGTGAGGACATCTGGTTTAGTAGAAACAAAATATATACACATACACATTAACACACAAACTAACTGTATATATACCTGAATCTCTTCCACTCCACCTAACCCTTCCCCCCTCCCCCTGTCTCTCCTCTCTTTCCCCCCCCCCCTCTGTCTCCTCCTCTCTTCCCCCCTCCTCCCCCTCTCTCCTCTCTTCCCCACTCCTCCCCTGTCTCTCCCTCTCTCTCCCCCCTCCCTCCCTGTCTCTCCCCCTCCTCCCCCTCCCCTGTCTCTCCTCCCTTCCTCCCTCCCTCCCCCTCTCCTCTTTTCCCTCCTCCCCCTGTCTCTCCTCTCCCCCCCCTCCCTCCCCCCTCCCCCGTCTCTCCTCTCTCCCCCCTGTCTTTCCTCTCTTATCCCCTCCCCTCCCCCCTCTCCTCTTCCCCCTCCTCCCCCTGTCTCTCCTCTCTTCCCCCTCCTCCCCCCCCTGTCTCCCCTCCCTCCCCCCTCCCCTGTCTCTCCTCTCTTCCCCCCCTCCCCCCCTGTCTCCCCTCCTCTTCCCCCTCCCCTCCCCCTTGTCTCCTCTCTTCCCCCCCCTTCCTCCCCTATCTCTCCTCTCTTCCCCCTCCTCCCCTGTCCCCTCCCCCCTCCTCCCCCCTCCCCTGTCTCTCCTCTCTTCCTCCCCCCCTCCCCCCTGTCTCTCCTCTCTTCCCCCTCCTCCCCTGTTCCTCCCCCCTCCCCTGTCTCTCCTCTCTTCCCCCTCCTCACCCCCACCCTGTCTCTCCTCTCTTCCCTCCTCCCCTGTCTCTCCTCTCTTCCCCCCTCCCCCCTGTCTCTCCTCCTTCCCCCCCTCCCCCTGCCTCCTCTCTCTTCACCCCCCTCCTCCCCCTGTCTCTCCTCTCTTCCCCCTCCCCCTGTCTCCTCCTCTCTTCACCCCTCCCCTCCCCCTCCCCCTGCCCTCCTCCTCCCCCCTCCTTCCCCTCTCCTCCCCTTCCCACCCCTCTCTCCCTCTCCCCCTTTCCTCTCTCCTCTCTTCCCCCTCCCCTGGCCCTCCCTCCCCCTCCTTCCTCTCCCTCCTTCCCCCTCCCCCCCCCTCCCCCTGTCTCTCCTTCCCCCCTCCTTCCCTCCCCTGTCTCCCTCTCCCCCCTCCTTCCCCTCTTCCTCTCTCTCTTCCCCCTCCTCCCCTTGTCTCTCCTCTCCCTCCTCCCCCCAGTCTCCTCCCCCTCCCCCCCTCCCCTCCCCTGTCTCTCCTCTCCCTCCCTCCCCCCTGTCTCCTCCCCTCTCCCCCCCTCCCTCCCCCTGTCTCTCCTCCCTTCCCCCTCTCTCCTCTCTCTCCCCCTCCTTCCCCCTCCTTCCTCTCTCCTCTCTTCCCCTCTCCTCTCTCTTCCCCCTGTCTCCCTCTCTTCCCCCCTGTCTCTCCTCTCTTCCCCTCCCCTCCCCTCCCCCTGTCTCTCCTCTCCCCCCTCCTCCTTCCCCTCTCTCCCTCCCCCCTCCTCCCCTGTCTCCCTCTCCCTCCTCCCCCTGTCTCTCCTCTCTTCCCCCTCCTCCCCTATCTCTCCTCTCTTCCCCCTCCTCCCCTATCTCTCCTCTCTTCCCCCTCCCCCTCCCCCTATCCCCCCCGCCTCTCGTCTCTTCACCCCTCCTCCCTCCCTCCCCCCTGTCTCTCGTCTCTTCACCCCTCCTCCCTCCCCCTGTCTCTCCTCTCTTCCCCCTCCTCCCCCTGTCCCTACCCCCTCCCTCTCCCCTCCCCCCTGTCTCTCCTCTCTTCCCCCTCCCCCCTCCCCCTGTCTCTCCCTCTCTTCCCCCCTCCCTCCCCCTCCCCCCTGTCTCTCCCTCTCTTCCCCCCTCCTCCCCCCCTCCCCCTGTCTCTCCTCTCTTCCTCCCTCCCCCTGTCTCTCCTCTCTTCACCCCCTCTCCTCCCCCTGTCTCTCCTCTCTTCACCCCCTCTCCTCCCCCTGTCTCTCCTCTCTTCCCCCCTGTCTCTCCTCTCTTCCCCCTCCTCCTCCCCCC
>NW_027013214.1:0-16824 GCF_036934945.1 Oncorhynchus masou masou | reverse complement strand
ATAGGGGGGACAGGGAGAGAGGGAAATGGGGTGACAGAGAGAGAGAGAAATAGAGAGGGGGGAAAGAGAGAAATAGAGGGGGACAGAGAGAGAGAGAGAATTATTGGGGACAGAGAGAGAGAGAGAAATAGGGGGGACAGAGAGAGAGGGAAATAGAGGGGGGACAGAGAGAAATAGAGGGACAGAGAGAAATAGGGGGACGAGAGAGAGAAATAGAGGGGGGACAGAGAGAGAGTGAGAGAAATAGAGGGAGAGAGAGAAATATTGGGGACAGAGAGAAAGACAGAGAAATAGAGGGGACAGAGAGAGAGAGAGAGACAGAGAGAGAGAGAAATAGGGGGGACGAGAGAGAGAGAAATAGAGGGGGACAGAGAGAGAGAGTGAGAGAGAGAAATAGAGCTGGGACAGAGAGAGAGAAATAGAGTGGACACAGAGAGAGAGAGTAATAGAGTGGACACAGAGAGAGAAAAATAGAGTGGACACAGAGAGAGAGAAATAGAGTGGACACAGAGAGAGAGAGAAATAGAGGGGACAGAGAGAGAGAAATAGAGTGGACACAGAGAGAGAGAGAGAAATAGAGGGGACAGAGAGAGAAATAGAGGGGACAGAGAGAGAGAAAATAGAGGGGGACAGAGAGAGAGAGAGAAATAGAGGGGACAGAGAGAGAGAGAGAGAAATAGAGGGGACAGAGAGAGAGAGAGAGAGAGAGAGAGAGAGAGAGAGGAAATAGAGTGGACACAGAGAGAGAGAGAAATAGAGGGGACAGAGAGAGAAATAGAGGGGACAGAGAGAGAAAAATAGAGGGGGACAGAGAGAGAGAGAGAGAGAGAGAGAGAGAGAGAGAGAGAGAGAGAGAGAGAGAGAAATAGAGAGAGAGAGAAATAGAGTGGACAGAGAGAGAGAGACATGTCTATGTTGATTTAGTTGCACGTTTTTCCAACATAACATTTGAAATGTCTTTATTCTTTTGGAACTTTTGTGCCGGTAAAGTTTACTGTAAATGGTTTCAATTGTTTTTTTAAACAATTGTTTATTATCGATTTCACCTGCTTTGGAAATGTAAACATATGTTTCCTCATGCCAATAAAGCCCTTTGAATTGAATCGATTTGATATAAATAGACAGAGTCAGAGAGACAGAGACACAATCCTTCGAATGAGTAAATACCATGGTTGTGACTAGTTGGACTTCTGGTGAATTTGGTTTGGCAGATAAAAGCCTGCAAAGCATTTTACGCCATAAATAAGAAAAGTGTCTAAGGTGAAATGGTCCTATCCTTATCTGCTGCAAAATATTACACAGTGTAATTTTACCAATTGCACCATATGGAAGTGTGGTTGGAGGTCCAACCTGTAATTAGGATTATAAATAACAGCAGAAAAGCACTATAGAACAGAGACATACGATATATAATATATATATAATATTATATACAGACATACGGAATTGTGCAGATAAATATCCTAAATGTCCAAAAGATATTAACGTGAATATATAATCAACTAACGCTTGCAGAGCATGAACTCTGAAGATTCCCTTCAAATATAAATATAAAGATAAGGACACTAACATTTTTTTGGTACCATTTTGAAATAATTTAAAAACTCAAAACATCCTTACAATTCAAAGCCCAAGAACTGAACCCTGATGTCCCTTATGTTAACACCACAACCCTGATGTCCCTGATGTCCCTAAGTCAGCTGTTAACACCACAACCCTGATGTCCCTGATGTTAACACCACAACCCTGATGTCCCTGATGTTAACACCACAACCCTGATGTCCCTGATGTTAACACCACAACCCTGATGTCCCTTATGTTAACACCACAACCCTGATGTCCCTGATGTCCCTAAGTCAGCTGTTAACACCACAACCCTGATGTCCCTGATGTTAACACCACAACCCTGATGTCCCTGATGTTAACACCACAACCCTGATGTCCCTGATGTTAACACCACAACCCTGATGTCCCTGATGTTAACACCACAACCCTGATGTCCCTGATGTTAACACCACAACCCTGATGTCCCTGATGTTAACACCACAACCCTGATGTCCCTGATGTCCCTAAGTTAGCTGTTAACACCACAACCCTGATGTCCCTTATGTTAACACCACAACCGTGATGTCCCTTATGTTAACACCACAACCGTGATGTCCCTTATGTTAACACCACAACCCTGATGTCCCTGATGTTAACACCACAACCCTGATGTCCCTGATGTCCCTAAGTTAGCTGTTAACACCACAACCCTGATGTCCCTTATGTTAACACCACAACCCTGATGTCCCTGATGTTAACACCACAACCCTGATGTCCCTGATGTTAACACCACAACCCTGATGTCCCTGATGTTAACACCACAACCCTGATGTCCCTTATGTCCCTGATGTTCCTTATGTCAGCGGTTAAAACCACAACCCTGATGTCCCTGATGTCCCTGATGTCAGCTGTCAAAACCCTGTCATCCAATCAATCAGATTGTTACAGAAAATAAAACCTATACAATATTTGACAAATTGTGAAAAATGAAACAAAAACATAGAATAAAACTAAATAAATAATAAATAATAAATATAATAAATAAAAAGAGAAGAATAGAAAATCTAATCACTGTCAGAGATACAAAACAGAGACAGTTCCTGTCCAAACACTGGCCCAGCGACCACCAAGGGAGACACAAAAAGACTTGGCTACTCAAAGAGCAGCGTCTGTGTGATCATTGCACCACAGGGGACGCAGAGAGAGAGAGAGAGGACGCTTTTACCTCTACTATGAGAAATACCCCCAAATAAGATTTTCTCTATAAAATACCTCAAATCAATTCCCAACTTCAGTGCACGTATTAATAACATAAAGATGGGACTTATTCTGGTTGAGGGAGAAAGTGCAAATATTACTGCCACATATGTATATGACTACCATAGCCTGATTGACATCACATGACCATTTAATACCCTGAAGTAATTCCATTATATATAACTGACAGTAATACACAGTGGAACCATCATCATGTTGTATATGACTACCATAGCCTGATTGACATCACATGACCATTTAATACCCTGAAGTAATTCCATTATATATAACTGACAGTACTACACAGTGGAACCATCATCATGTTGTATATAACTGACAGTAATACACAGTGGAACCATCATCATGTTGTATATGACTACCATAACCTGATTGACATCACATGACCATTTAATACCCTGAAGTAATTCCATTATATATAACTGACAGTAATACACAGTGGAACCATCATCATGTTGTATATAACTGACAGTAATACATAGTGGAACCATCATCATGTTGTATATGACTACCATAGCCTGATTGACATCACATGACCATTTAATACCCTGAAGTAATTCCATTATATATAACTGACAGTAATACACAGTGGAACCATCATCATGTTGTATATAACTGACAGTAATACATAGTGGAACCATCATCATGTTGTATATGACTACCATAGCCTGATTGACATCACATGACCATTTAATACCCTGAAGTAATTCCATTATATATAACTGACAGTACTACACAGTGGAACCATCATCATGTTGTTGTATATAACTGACAGTAATACACAGTGGAACCATCATCATGTTGTATATAACTGACAGTAATACACAGTGGAACCATCATCATGTTGTTGTATACAACTGACAGTAATACACAGTGGAACCATCATCATGTTGTATATAACTGACAGTAATACATAGTGGAACCATCATCATGTTGTATATAACTGACAGTAATACATAGTGGAACCATCATCATGTTGTATATAACTGACAGTAATACACAGTGGAACCATCATCATGTTGTATATAACTGACAGTAATACACAGTGGAACCATCATCATGTTGTATATAACTGACAGTAATACACAGTGGAACCATCATCATGTTGTATATAACTGACAGTAATACACAGTGGAACCATCATCATGTTGTATATAACTGGCAGTAATACATAGTGGAACCATCATCATGGTGTATATAACTGACAGTAATACACAGTGGAACCATCATCATGTTGTTTATAACTGACAGTAATACACAGTGGAACCATCATCATGTTGTTGTATATAACTGACAGTAATACACAGTGGAACCATCATCATGTTGTATATAACTGACAGTAATACACAGTGGAACCATCATCATGTTGTATATAACTGACAGTAATACAAAGTGGAACCATCATCATGTTGTTTTTAACTGACAGTAATACATATTGGAACCATCATCATGTTGTATATAACTGACAGTAATACACAGTGGAACCATCATCATTTTGTATATAACTGACAGTAATACACAGTGGAACCATCATCATGTTGTATATAACTGACAGTAATACATAGTGGAACCATCATCATGTTGTATATAACTGACAGTAATACATAGTGGAACCATCATCATGTTGTATATAACTGACAGTAATACACAGTGGAACCATTTTCATGTTGTATATATCTGACAGTAACACATAGTGGAACCATCATCATGTTGTATATATCTGACAGTAACACATAGTGGAACCATCATCATGTTGTATATAACTGACAGTAATACATAGTGGAACCATCATCATGTTGTATATAACTGACAGTAATACACAGTGGAACCATCATCATGTTATATATAACTGACAGTAATACACAGTGGAACCATCATCATGTTGTATATAACTGACAGTAATACATAGTGGAACCATCATCATGTTGTTGTATATAACTGACAGTAATACATAGTGGAACCATCATCATGTTGTATATAACTGACAGTAATACACAGTGGAACCATCATCATGTTGTATATAACTGACAGTAATACACAGTGGAACCATCATCATGTTGTATATAACTGACAGTAATACATAGTGGAACCATCATCATGTTGTATATAACTGACAGTAATACACAGTGGAACCATCATCATGTTATTGTATATAACTGACAGTAATACACAGTGGAACCATCATCATGTTGTATATAACTGACAGTAATACATAGTGGAACCATCATCATGTTGTATATAACTGACAGTAATACACAGTGGAACCATCATCATGTTGTATATAACTGACAGTAATACACAGTGGAACCATCATCATGTTGTATATAACTGACAGTAATACATAATGGAACCATCATCATGTTGTTGTATATAACTGACAGTAATACATAGTGGAACCATCATCATGTTGTTGTATATAACTGACAGTAATACATAGTGGAACCATCATCATGTTGTATATAACTGACAGTAATACACAGTGGAACCATCATCATGTTGTATATAACTGACAGTAATACACAGTGGAACCATCATCATGTTGTATATAACTGACAGTAATACACAGTGGAACCATCATCATGTTATTGTATATAACTGACAGTCACAGTGGAACCATCATGATATGGCAACTGACAGTAATACATAGTGAACCATCATCATGTTGTTCGATATAACTGACAGTAATACACAGTGAACCATCATCATGATGTTGTATATAACTGACAGTAATACACAGTGTGAACCATCATCTGCCAGGCAACTGATTGGCAACAATACCCAGAACCATCATCATGTTGTTGTATATAACTGACAGTAATACATAGGAACCATCATCATGTTGTTGTATATAACTGACAGTAATACATAGTGGAACCATCATCATGTTGTTGTATATAACTGACAGTAATACACAGTGGAACCATCATCATGTTGTATATAACTGAGAGTAATACAGTGGAACCATCATCATGTTGTATATAACTGACAGTAATACATAGTGGAACCATCATCATGTTGTATATAACTGACAGTAATACACAGTGGAACCATCATCATGTTGTTGTATATAACTGACAGTAATACACAGTGGAACCATCATCATGTTGTTGTATAAACAGTGACCATCATATGTAATACACAGTGGAACCATCATCATGTTGTATATAACTGACAGTAATACACAGTGGAACCATCATCATGTTGTATATAACAGACAGTAATACACATTGGAACCATCATCATGTTGTTATAACTGACAGTAAAAACACAGTGGAACCATCATCATGTTGTATATAACTGACACTAATACATAGTGGAACCATCATCATGTTGTTGTATATAACTGACAGTAATAGAGAGTGGAACCATCATCATGTTGTATATAACTGACAGTAATACATAGTGGAAACATCATCATGTTGTATATAACTGACAGTAATACATAGTGGAACCATCATCATGTTGTATATAACTGACAGTAATACACAGGGAACCATCATCATTTTGTATATAACTGACAGTAATACACAGTGGAACCATCATCATGTTGTATATAACTGACAGTAATACATTGTGGAACCATCATCATGTTGTATAAAACTGACAGTAATACATAGTGGAACCATCATCATGTTGTATATAACTGACAGTAATACACAGTGGAACCATCATCATGTTGTATATATCTGACAGTAACACATAGTGGAACCATCATCATGTTGTATATATCTGACAGTAACACATAGTGGAATCATCATCATGTTGTATATAACTGACAGTAATACATAGTGGAACCATCATCATGTTGTATATAACTGACAGCAATACACAGTGGAACCATCATCATGTTATATATAACTGACAGTAATACACAGTGGGAACCATCATCATGTTGTATATAACTGACAGTAATACACAGTGGAACCATCATCATGTTGTTCAGCATATAACTGACAGTAATACATAGTGGAACCATCATCATGTTGTTGTATATAACTGACAGTAATACACAGTGGAACCATCATCATGTTGTATATAACTGACAGTAATACACAGTGGAACCATCATCACATGTTGTATATAACTGACAGTAATACAGTGGAACCATCATCATGTTGTATATAACTGACAGTAATACACAGTGGAACCATCATCATGTTATTGTATAACCTGACAGTAATACACAGTGGAACCATCATCATGTTGTATATAACTGACAGTAATACATAGTGGAACCATCATCATGTTGCTGTATATAACTGATTGTGCACACACAGTGGCAAATTCATCATCATGTTGTATAACTGACAGTACACACAGGAACCATCATCATGTTGTTGTATATAACTGGACAGTACACACAGGAACCATCATCATGTTGTATATAACTGACAGCAAAACACAGTGGAACCATCATCATCATGTTGTGACCGACAGTAATACACAGGAACCATCAATTATGATGTTGTATATAACTGACAGTAATATGCGGAACCATCATCATAAGAAACCGGGATATAACTGACAGTAATACACAGTGGAACCATCATCATGATGTTGTATATAACCGACTGTAATAGAGAGTGGAACCATCATCATGTTGTTGTATTAACTGACAGTAATACACAGTGGAACCATCATCATGTTGTATATAACTGACAGTAATACATAGTGGAAACCATCATCATGTTGTTGTATATAACTGACAGTAATACACAGTGGAACCATCATCATGTTGTTGCATATAACTGACAGTAATACACAGTGGAACCATCTTCATGTTGTAAATAACTGACAGTAATACATAGTGAACCATCATCATACAAGTATAACTGACAGTAATACATAGTGGAACCATCATCATGTTGTTGTATATAACTGACAGTAATACATAGTGGAACCATCATCATGTTGTATATAACTGACAGTAATACACAGTGGAACCATCATCATGTTGTATATAACTGACAGTAATACACAGTTGAACCATCATCATGTTGTATATAACTGACAGTAACATATAGTGAACCATCATCATGTTGTATATAACTGACAGTAAAAACACAGTGGAACCATCATCATGTTATTGTATATAACTGACAGTAATACACAGTGGAACCATCATCATGTTGTTGTATATAACTGACAGTAATACATAGTGGAACCATCATCATGTTGTTGTATATAACTGACATTAATACACAGTGGAACCATCATCATGTTGTTGTATATAACTGACAGTAATACACAGTGGAACCATCATCATGTTGTATATAACTGACAGTAATAGACAGGAACCATTATCATGTTGTATATAACTGCAGGAACCATCATCATGATGTTGTATATAACTGATAGTATTACACAGGAACCATCATCATGTTGTTGTATATAACTGACAGTAAAACATAGTGGAACCATCATCATGTTGTATATAACTGACAGTAATACAAAGTGGAACCATCATCATGTTGTATTTAACTGACAGGAATACATAGTGGAACCATCATCATGTTGTATATAACTGACAGTAATACACAGTGGAACCATCATCATTTTGTATATAACTGACAGTAATACACAGTGGAACCATCATCATGTTGTATATAACTGACAGTAATACATAGTGGAACCATCATCATGTTGTATATAACTGACAGTAATACATAGTGGAACCATCATCATGTTGTATATAACTGACAGTAATACACAGTGGAACCATCATCATGTTGTATATATCTGACAGTAACACATAGTGGAACCATCATCATGTTGTATATATCTGACAGTAACACATAGTGGAACCATCATCATGTTGTATATAACTGACAGTAATACATAGTGGAACCATCATCATGTTGTATATAACTGACAGTAATACACAGTGGAACCATCATCATGTTATATATAACTGACAGTAATACACAGTGGAACCATCATCATGTTGTATATAACTGACAGTAATACATAGTGGAACCATCATCATGTTGTTGTATATAACTGACAGTAATACATAGTGGAACCATCATCATGTTGTATATAACTGACAGTAATACACAGTGGAACCATCATCATGTTGTATATAACTGACAGTAATACACAGTGGAACCATCATCATGTTGTATATAACTGACAGTAATACATAGTGGAACCATCATCATGTTGTATATAACTGACAGTAATACACAGTGGAACCATCATCATGTTATTGTATATAACTGACAGTAATACACAGTGGAACCATCATCATGTTGTATATAACTGACAGTAATACATAGTGGAACCATCATCATGTTGTATATAACTGACAGTAATACACAGTGGAACCATCATCATGTTGTATATAACTGACAGTAATACACAGTGGAACCATCATCATGTTGTATATAACTGACAGTAATACATAGTGGAACCATCATCATGTTGTTGTATATAACTGACAGTAATACATAGTGGAACCATCATCATGTTGTTGTATATAACTGACAGTAATACATAGTGGAACCATCATCATGTTGTATATAACTGACAGTAATACACAGTGGAACCATCATCATGTTGTATATAACTGACAGTAATACACAGTGGAACCATCATCATGTTGTATATAACTGACAGTAATACATAGTGGAACCATCATCATGTTGTATATAACTGACAGTAATACACAGTGGAACCATCATCATGTTATTGTATATAACTGACAGTAATACACAGTGGAACCATCATCATGTTGTATATAACTGACAGTAATACATAGTGGAACCATCATCATGTTGTTGTATATAACTGACAGTAATACACAGTGGAACCATCATCATGTTGTATATAACTGACAGTAATACACAGTGGAACCATCATCATGTTGTAAATAACTGACAGTAATACACAGTGGAACCATCATCATGTTGTATATAACTGACAGTAATACATAGTGGAACCATCATCATGTTGTTGTATATAACTGACAGTAATACATAGTGGAACCATCATCATGTTGTATATAACTGACAGTAATACACAGTGGAACCATCATCATGTTGTATATAACTGACAGTAATACACAGTGGAACCATCATCATGTTGTATATAACTGACAGTAATACATAGTGGAACCATCATCATGTTGTATATAACTGACAGTAATACACAGTGGAACCATCATCATGTTATTGTATATAACTGACAGTAATACACAGTGGAACCATCATCATGTTGTATATAACTGACAGTAATACATAGTGGAACCATCATCATGTTGTTGTATATAACTGACATTAATACACAGTGGAACCATCATCATGTTGTATATAACTGACAGTAATACACAGTGGAACCATCATCATGTTGTATATAACTGACAGTAATAGACAGTGGAACCATTATCATGTTGTATATAACTGACAGTAATACATAGTGGAACCATCATCATGTTGTATATAACTGACAGTAATACACAGTGGAACCATCATCATGTTATATATAACTGACAGTAATACACAGTGGAACCATCATCATGTTGTATATAACTGACAGTAATACATAGTGGAACCATCATCATGTTGTTGTATATAACTGACAGTAATACACAGTGGAACCATCATCATGTTGTATATAACTGACAGTAATACACAGTGGAACCATCATCATGTTGTATATAACTGACAGTAATACACAGTGGAACCATCATCATGTTGTATATAACTGACAGTAATACATAGTGGAACCATCATCATGTTGTTGTATATAACTGACAGTAATACACAGTGGAACCATCATCATGTTGTATATAACTGACAGTAATACATAGTGGAACCATCATCATGGTGTATATAACTGACAGTAATACACAGTGGAACCATCATCATGTTGTTGTATATAGCTGACAGTAATACACAGTGGAACCATCATCATGTTGTTGTATATAAGTGACAGTAATAAACAGTGGAACCATCATCATGTTGTTGTATATAAGTGACAGTAATACATAGTGGAACCATCATCATGGTGTATATAACTGTCAGTAATACCTAGTGGAACCATCATCATGGTGTATATAACTGACAGTAATACATAGTGGAACCATCATCATGTTGTATATAACTGACAGTAAACACAGTGGAAACATCATCATGTTGTTGTATATAACTGACAGTAATACACAGTGGAACCATCATCATGTTGTATATAACTGACAGTAATACATAGTGGAACCATCATCATGTTGTTGTATATATCTGACAGTAATACACAGTGGAACCATCATCATCATGTTGTATATAACTGACAGTAATACACAGTGGAACCATCATCATGTTGTTGTATATATCTGACAGTAATACACAGTGGAACCATCATCATCATGTTGTATATAACTGACAGTAATACACAGTGGAACCATCATCATGTTGTTGTATATAACTACTGTAATACATAGTGGAACCATCATCATGTTATATATAACTGACAGTAATACATAGTGGAACCATCATCATGTTTTATATGACTGACAGTAATACACAGTGGAACCATCATCATGTTGTATATAACTGCCACTAATACATAGTGGAACCATCATCATGTTGTTGTATATAACTGACAGTAATACACAGTGGAACCATCATCATGTTGGTTTTCAACCACACCACATTTCTTGTGAACAAGCTATAGTGTTGCCAAGTTGGTTAGGACATCTACTTTGTGCATGACACAAGTCATTTTTACAATTGTTTACAGACAGATTATTTAACTTATAATTCACTGTATCACAATTCCAGCGGGTCAGAAGTTTATATACACTAAGTTGACTGTGCCTTTAAACAGCTTGGAAAATTCCAGAAAATGATGTAATGGCTTTGGAATCTTCTGATAGGCTAATTGACATCATTTGTGTTAATTGGAGGTGTACCTGTGTATGTATTTCAAGGCCTACCTTCAAACTCAGTGCCTCTTTGCTTGACATCATGGGAAAATCAAAAGAAATCAGCCAAGACCTCAGAAAAAAAATTGTAGACCTCCATAAGTCTGGTTCATCCTTGAGAGCAATTTCAAAACGCCTGAAGGTACCATGTTCATCTGTACAAACATTAGTACTTAAGTAAAAATACCATGAGACCATGCAGGCGTCATACCGCTCAGGAAGGAGAGGGATGGGGTGGACAGAGAGGAATAGAAGGGACATGGAGGTGGACAGAGAGGAATAGAGGTGGACAGAGAGGAATAGAGTGGACAGAGAGGAATAGAGGTGGACAGAGAGGAATAGAGATGGACAGAGAGGAATAGAGATGGACAGAGAGGAATAGGGGTGGACAGAGAGGAATAGAGGTGGACAGAGAGGAATAGAGTGGACAGAGAGGAATAGAGTGGACAGAGAGGAATAGAGGTGGACAGAGATGAATATAGGTGGACAGAGATGAATAGAGGTGGACAGAGAGGAATAGAGGTGGACAGAGAGGAATAGAGGTGGACAGAGAGGAATAGAGGTGGACAGAGAGGAATAGGGGTGGACAGAGAGGAATAGAGGTGGACAGAGAGGAATAGAGGTGGACAGAGAGGAATAGAGGTGGACAGAGAGGAATAGAGGTGGACAGAGAGGAATAGAGGTGGACAGAGAGGAATAGAGTGGACAGAGAGGAATAGAGTGGACAGAGAGGAATAGAGTGGACAGAGAGGAATAGAGTGGACAGAGAGAAATAGAGTGGACAGAGGGAGAATAGAAGGGACAGAGAGGAATAGAGGTGGACAGAGAGAGAGAGGGAAAGTAGAGGTGGACAGATAGGAATAGAGGTGGACAGAGAGAGAATAGAGGGGACAGAGAGAGAGGGAAAGTAGAGGTGGACCGAGAGGAATAGAGGTGGACAGAGAGAGAATAGAGGGGACAGAGAGGAATAGAGGTGGACAGAGAGAGAGGGAAAGTAGAGGTAGACAGAGAGGAATAGAGGTGGACAGAGAGGAATAGAGGGGACAGAGAGAGAATAGAGGGGACAGAGAGAGAGGGAAAATAGAGGTGGACAGAGAGGAATAGAGGTGGACAGAGAGAGAATAGAAGGGACAGAGGAATAGAGGTGGACAGAGAGAGAGGGAAAGTAGAGGTGGACAGAGAGAGGAATAGGAGGTAGACATAGAGAGAATAGAGGGGACAGAGAGAGAATAGAGGGGACAGAGAGAGAGGGAAAGTAGAGGTGGACAGAGAGAATAGAGGTGGACAGAGAGAAATAGAGGGGACAGAGGAGAGAATAGAGGTGGACAGAGAGGAATAGAGGTGGACAGAGAGGAATAGGGGTGGACAGAGAGAGAGGGTGGACAGAGTAGAGGTGGACAGAGGAAAAGTAGAGGTGGACAGAGGAATAGAGGTGAAGAGTAGAGGTGGACAGAGAGGAATGAGGTGGACAGAGAGAGAGGGGAAAGTAGAACAGAGAGGAATAAGGTGGACAGTGGTGGACAGAGAGGAATAGAGGTGGACAGAGAGAGAGGGAAAGTGGACAGAGAGGAATAGAGGTGGACAGGAAGAGGAAAGTAGAGGTGGACAGAGAGGAATAGAGGTGGACAGAGAGGAATAGAGTGGACAGAGAGGAATAGAGGTGGACAGAGAGAGAGGGAAAGTAGAGGTGGACAGAGAGGAATAGAGGTGGACAGAGAGAGAGGGAAAGTAGAGGTGGACAGAGAGGAATAGAGGTGGACAGAGAGGAATAGAGTGGACAGAGAGGAATAGAGGTGGACAGAGAGGAATAGAGGTGGACAGAGAGGAATAGAGATGGACAGAGAGGAATAGGGGTGGACAGAGAGGAATAGAGGTGGACAGAGAGGAATAGAGTGGACAGAGAGGAATAGAGGTGGACAGAGATGAATAGAGGTGGACAGAGAGCAATAGAGGTGGACAGAGAGAGAATAGAGGTGGACAGAGAGGAATAGAGGTGGACAGAGAGGAATAGGGGTGGACAGAGAGGAATAGGGGTGGACAGAGAGGAATAGAGGTGGACAGAGAGGAATAGAGGTGGACAGAGAGGAATAGAGGTGGACAGAGAGGAATAGAGGTGGACAGAGAGGAATAGAGTGGACAGAGAGGAATAGAGTGGACAGAGAGGAATAGAGTGGACAGAGAGAAATAGAGTGGACAGAGGGAGAATAGAAGGGACAGAGAGGAATAGAGGTGGACAGAGAGAGAGGGAAAGTAGAGGTGGACAGATAGGAATAGAGGTGGACAGAGAGAGAATAGAGGGGACAGAGAGAGAGGGAAAGTAGAGGTGGACCGAGAGGAATAGAGGTGGACAGAGAGAGAATAGAGGGGACAGAGAGGAATCGAGGTGGACAGAGAGAGAGAGGGAAAGTAGAGGTAGACAGAGAGGAATAGAGGTGGACAGAGAGGAATAGAGGGGACAGAGAGAGAATAGAGGGGACAGAGAGATAGGGAAAATAGAGGTGGACAGAGAGGAATAGAGGTGGACAGAGAGAGAATAGAAGGGACAGAGAGGAATAGAGGTGGACAGAGAGAGAGGGAAAGTAGAGGTGGACAGAGAGGAATAGAGGTAGACATAGAGAGAATAGAGGGGACAGAGAGAGAATAGAGGGGACAGAGAGAGAGGGAAAGTAGAGGTGGACAGAGAGGAATAGAGGTGGACAGAGAGAGAATAGAGGGGACAGAGAGAGAATAGAGGGGACAGAGAGAGAGGGAAAGTAGAGGTGGACAGAGAGAATAGAGGGGACAGAGAGAGAATAGAGGGGACAGAGAGAGAGGGAAATTAGAGGTGGACAGAGAGGAATAGAGGTGGACAGAGAGAGAATAGAGGGGACAGAGAGAGAGGGAAATTAGAGGTGGACAGAGAGGAATAGAGGTGGACAGAGAGAGAATAGAGGGGACAGAGAGAGAATAGAGGTGGACAGAGAGAATAGAGGTGGACAGAGAGAGAATAGAGGGGACAGAGAGAGAGGGAAAGTAGAGGTGGACAGAGAGAATAGAGGGGACAGAGAGAGAATAGAGGGGACAGAGATAGAGGGAAATTAGAGGTGGACAGAGAGGAATAGAGGTGGACAGAGAGAGAATAGAGGGGACAGAGAGAGAATAGAGGTGGACAGAGAGAATAGAGGTGGACAGAGAGAGAATAGAGGGGACAGAGAGAGAGAGGGAAAGTAGAGGTGGACAGAGAGAATAGAGGGGACAGAGAGAGAATAGAGGTGGACAGAGAGGGGGAAAGAGACAGAGTGGAAGAGAGAGCTTTAACACTGTAAAATACAGTAAACTGCCTCTGGGTACGTTCAATGGCATTATTGATCAGATCAATAACCTCGACCTGTTGAACATCGGCCCTTTCTATTCTGTGTGTCTGACGTCTGTTTCACTGAGACAACAGTTCTCAAACACTGGTCTGCATCCCAAATGGCACCCCACTCCTTTATTTTATAGTGCACCCCTTTTGATCAAGACCTATAGGCTTCTGCTGAAAAGTAGTGTACTATATAGGGAATAGGGCTCTGGTCTAAAGTAGTGTACTATATATGGACTAGGGCTCTGGTCTAAAGTAGTGTACTATATATGGACTAGGGCTCTGGTCTAAAGTAGTGTACTATATAGGGACTAGGGCTCTGGTCTAAAGTAGTGTACTGTATAGGGACTAGGGTTCAGCTGAAAAGTAGTGTACTATATAGGGAATAGGGCTCTAGTCTAAAGTAGTGCACCATATAGGGAATAGGGTTCTGGTCTAAAGTATTGCACTATATAGGGAATAGGGCTCTGATCTAAAGTAGTGCACTATATAGGGAATAGGGCTCTGATCTAAAGTAGTGCACCATATAGGGAATAGGGTTCTGGTCTAAAGTAGTGCACTATATAGGGAATAGGGTTCTGATCTAAAGTAGTGCACTATATAGGGAATAGGGCTCTGGTCTAAAGTTGTGTACTATATAGGGAATAGGGCTCTGGTCTAAAGTAGTGTGCTATATAGGGACTAGGGCTCTGGTCTAAAGTAGTGTACTATATAAGGAATAGGGCTCTGATCTAAAGTAGTGCACTATATAGGGAATAGGGCTCTGATCTAAAGTAGTGCACTATATAAGGAATAGGGCTCTGATCTAAAGTAGTGTACTATATAAGGAATAGGGCTCTGATCTAAAGTAGTGCACTATATAGGGAATAGGGCTCTGATCTAAAGTAGTGCACTATATAGGGAATAGGGTTCTGGTCTAAAGTAGTGCGCTATATAGGGACTAGGGTTCTGCTGAAAAGTAGTGTACTATATAGGGAATAGGGCTCTGGTCTAAAGTAGTGTACTATTTAGGGAATAGGGTTCTAGTCTAAAGTAGTGCATTATATAGGGAATAGGGCTCTGGTCTAAAGTAGTGTACTATATAGGGAATATGGCTCTGGTCTAAAGTAGTGCACTATATAGGGAATAGGGCTCTGATCTAAAGTTGTGTACTATATAGGGAATAGGGCTCTGGTCTAAAGTAGTGTGCTATATAGGGACTAGGGCTCTGGTCTAAAGTAGTGTACTATATAGGGACTAGGGTACTGCTGAAAAGTAGTGTACTATATAGGGAATAGGGCTCTGGTCTAAAGTAGTGTACTATATAGGGAATAGGGCTCTGATCTAAAGTAGTGCACTATATAAGGAATAGGGCTCTGATCTAAAGTAGTGCACTATATAGGGAATAGGGCTCTGATCTAAAGTAGTGCACTATATAGGGAATAGGGTTCCATTTGGAACTCGACCTAAGATGACTTTTCTCTCTAACACATAATACGAATTTATCTGTTCGACAACAGCTTTCATTCCCCCTGTGGCTGAATGCTTTTTATTTTCAATCTCAGAGCAGAATAGACACAGCGACTGAGCAGAGACATAGATTCCTAAACATCCCCAAACCGCTATTAGAATACACATAACCACATGACTCGGGGTTTATTGTCACACGGCAGCTTCTTTTCAGACACATCAACTAAATCAACAGCTCCTGCAGCCATCCCCGAACCCAAGACTGAGGCTTCAATTCAATCAACTGCAGAGAAAG
>NW_027013213.1:0-16830 GCF_036934945.1 Oncorhynchus masou masou | reverse complement strand
CCTCTGCTGACGCCATTTTGTGAGTTTTCCTATTTTTTCAACCACTTGCTTTAATATTCTTTTTGCTTTTATGATGAAACATTCACATAACAGACTCTAGATGAAAGTGTGCTCTGCTTCTCCCTCCTTCCCTCTCTACCTCCTTCCCTACCTCGCTACCTCCCTCCCTCCCTCGTTCACTACCTCTCTCCCTCCCTCGTTCGCTACCTTCCTCCCTCCTTCCCTCGCTACCTTCCTCCCTCCCTCCCTCCCTCTCTACCTCCTTCCCTCCCTCGCTACCTCCCTCCCTCATTCACTACCTTCCTCCCTCCCTCCCTCCCTCCCTCACTACCTCCCTCCTTCCCTCCCTCGCTACCTTCCTCCTTCCCTCCCTCGCTACCTCCCTACCTCGTTCGCTTACCTTCCTCCCCTCCCTCACTCTCTACCTCCTTCCCTCCCTCGCTACCTCCCTACCTCCCTCCCTCGTTCGCTACCTTCCTCCCTCCCTCCCTCCCTCACTACCTCCCTCCCTCACTACCTCCCTCCTTCCCTCCCTCGCTACCTTCCTCCTTCCCTCCCTCGCTACCTCCCTACCTCGTTCGCTACCTTCCTCCCTCCCTCACTCTCTACCTCCTTCCCTCCCTCGCTACCTCCCTACCTCCCTCCCTCGTTCGCTACCTTCCTCCCTCCCTCACTCTCTACCTTCATCCCCTCCCTATCACACTGGCGCACTGCTCATTAGCTTTCTGTCAGTTTTGGTTTCTGTCTCCCACTCGCTCTCTTTCTCTCGGTCTCTCCCTTTCTCGCTCTTTCTCTCTGTCTGCATCCTCCTCTGTCACATAGTTTCACTCTTCCAATTCTGGTACCTGTCTCCCCTATTTGACAATGTCCACCTCTCTCCCTAAATCTTTCACTCCCTCCCTTTCTCTCGCATCCCCTCCCCCCGCCCTTCCTCTTTTTGAGAAGGGTGTTTGTGTTCCACTATGATCAAAGAAGATTCTATGAGAGGAGATGAGAGGAGGTGAGAGGAGGTGAGAGAGAAGGTGAGAGAGGAGATGAGAGGAGGTGAGAGAGGAGGTGAGAGAGAAGATGAGAGAGAAGATGAGAGAGAAGATGAGGAGATGAGAGGAGGTGAGAGAGGAGGTGAGAGGAGGTGAGAGAGGAGGTGAGAGAGAAGATGACAGGAGGTGAGAGGTGAGATGAGAGGAGGTGAGAGAGGAGATGAGGAGATGAGAGAGGAAGTGAGAGGAGGTGAGAGAGGAGGTGAGAGAGAAGATGAGAGGAGGTGAGAGAGGAGATGAGGAGGTGAGAGGAGGTGAGAGAGGAGGTGAGAGAGGAGATGAAGTGAGAGAGGAGATGAGAGGATGTGAGAGAGGAGGTGAGAGGAGGTGAGAGGCGATGAGAGTAGGTGAGAGAGGAGATGAGAGGAGGCGAGAAGAGGTGAGGGAGGAGATTAGAGCAGATGAGAAAAGAGGTGAGAGAGGAGATGAGAGGAGGTGAGAGAGGAGCTGAGAGAGGAGCTGAGAGGGGTGAGAGAGGAGGTGAGAGACAGAGTGAGCGAGTGAGAAAGGAGATGAGAGAGGAGGTGAGAAAGTAGATGAGAGGAGGTGAGGAGGAGATGAGAGAGGAGATGAGAGGAGATGAGAGGAGGTGAGAGACAGAGTGAGCGAGTGAGAAAGGAGATGAGGGAGGAGGTGAGAGAGTGAGAGAGGAGGTGAGGGTGGTAGAGAGAGGAGGAATGAAATAGTGGAGTGAGGGAGGGAGGTGAGAAAGGGAGTGGAAGAGACTGCAGCATTATAACATAGGCAGTTGGAAACAGGCCCTGTGACTGAGTTCAGATGGAGTTTTTCTGAAAGAGGAGAGAGAGACCATCTTCCCATCTGTCCACCAGTCCTCCGTTTCATCCTCCTTTAATTCGCCTGCTGTCTGAACAGACAGGCCAATCATTCAGGTCTCTGCTAAAAACAAACAGAGTGTGTGTCTGTGTGGGCACGTGCATACTGCTTCTTACCTCCCTGAGTACCTGGTCAATGAGACAGGCCGTCTCCGAGGACACCTTCCAGGGGTCCTTCTCTTCCACCAGCATGGCGTCCAGGGTGCCCTTCTCCAGGACCACGTCGTATGAGGCGTCCGTGAAGGAGAGCTGGCGCGCGTCCATCTGATGCCAGGTCATGCCCGGGCATGTGGCATCATGCCTGGCACTCATGGTGTCGATGCACACAGAGGAGTAGTCTATGTTGGTGATGGAGTGGTAGCCAGCATCATACATGTCACTGCTCATAGAGCTGTTACCACAACCTAGGAGAGGAGAGAATCGTCAATTTCCTGATCAGTAAAGCCATGGAAACGTGAGCAGTCATAAACCACACTGTCATGTTGGCCTGAAGAAGTATTTGGGGAAGTATTTATCAATGACATCACCATAAGTTGATTAGAAACATACATGTCCTTCACTAGCTCTATGTCTGACAACACAACAGGAAGTAGTGGGGGTAGTGTACTTCACTAGCTCTGTCTGACAACACAACAGGAAGTAGTGGGGGTAGTGTTCTTCACTAGCTCTATGTCTGACAACACAACAGGAAGTAGTGGGGGTAGTGTCTTTCACTAGCTCTGTCTGACAACACAACAGGAAGCAGTGGGGGTAGTGTTCTCTACTAGCTCTATGTCTGACAACACAACAGGAAGTAGTGGGGTAGTGTTCTTCACTGGCTCTGTCTGACAACACAACAGGAAGTAGTGGGGGGCAGTGTCCTTCACTAGCTCTATGTCTGGACAACACAACAGGAAGTAGTGGGGGTGGTGTCCTTCTACTAGCTCTATGTCTGACAACACAACAGAAGTAGGGGGGTAGTCTTCACTAGCTCTGTCTGACAACACAACAGGAAGTAGTGGGGGTAGTGTCCTTCACTAGCTCTATGTCTGACAACACAACAGGAAGTAGTGGGGGTAGTGTCCTTCACTAGCTCTGTCTGACAACACAACAGGAAGTAGTGGGGTAGTGTTATTCACTAGCTCTATGTCTGACAACACAACAGGAAGTAGTGGTTTCTACTTTAGCTCTTAACAACAACAGGAAGTAGTGGGGGTAGTGTTCTTCACAGCTTATGTCTGACAACACAACAGGAAGTAGTAGGGTAGTGTTCTTCACTAGCTCTGTCTGACAAATACAACAGGAAGTAGTGGGGGTATGTCCTCTTACTTAGCTCTGTCTGACAACACAACAGTAAAGCAGTGGGGCAGTGTTCTTCACCAGCTGTATGTCTGATGTATCAACAGGGAAGTAGTGGAGTAGTGTTCTCATTCACTAGCCTGACAACACAACAGGAAGTAGTGGGGGTAGTGTTCTTCACTAGCTCTATGTCTGACAACACAACAGGAAGTAGTGGGGGTAGTGTTCTTCACTAGCTCTGTCTGACAACACAACAGGAAGTAGTGGGGGTAGTGTCCTTCACTAGCTCTGTCTGACAACACAACAGGAAGTAGTGGGGGTGGTGTTCTTTACTAGCTCTGTCTGACAACACAACAGGAAGTAGTGGGGGTAGTGTTCTTCACTAGCTCTATGTCTGACAACACAACAGGAAGTAGTGGGAATAGTGTTCTTCACTAGCTCTGTCTGACAACACAACAGGAAGTAGTGGGGGTAGTGTTATTCACTAGCTCTATGTCTGACAACACAACAGGAAGTAGTGGGGGTAGTGTTTTTCACTAGCTCTATGTCTGACAACACAACAGGAAGTAGTGGGGGTAGTGTTCTTCACTAGCTCTGTCTGACAACACAACAGGAAGTAGTGGGGGTAGTGTCCTTCACTAGCTCTGTCTGACAACACAACAGGAAGTAGTGGGGGTAGTGTTCTTCACTAACTCTATGTCTGACAACACAACAGGAAGTAGTGGGGGTAGTGTTCTTCACTAGCTATGTCTGACAACACAACAGGACGTAGTGGGGGTAGTGTTCTTCATGAGCTCTATGTCTGACAACACAACAGGAAGTAGTGGGGGTAGTGTTCTTCACTAGCTCTGTCTGACAACACAACAGGAAGTAGTGGGGGTAGTGTTCTTCACTAGCTCTATGTCTGACAACACAACAGGAAGTAGTGGGGGTAGTGTCCTTCACTAGCTCTATGTCTGACAACATAACAGGAAGTAGTGGGAGTAGTGTTCTTCACTAGCTCTGACAACACAACATGAAGTAGTGGGGGTAGTGTTCTTCACTAGCTCTGTCTGACAACACAACAGGAAGTAGTGGGGTAGTGTTCTTCACTAGCTCTATGTCTGACAACACAACAGGAAGTAGTGGGGGTAGTGTTCTTCACTAGCTATGTCTGACAACACAACAGGAAGTAGCGGGGTTAGTGTTCTTCACTAGCTCTGTCTGATAACACAACAGGAAGTAGTGGGGGTAGTGTCCTTCACTAGCTCTATGTCTGACAACACAACAGGAAGTAGTGGGGGTAGTGTTCTTCACTAGCTCTATCTGACAACACAACAGGAAGTAGTGGGGGTAGTGTTCTTCACTAGCTCTGTCTGACAACACAACAGGAAGTAGTGGGGTAGTGTTCTTCACTAGCTCTTGTCTGACAACACAACAGGAAGTAGTGGGGTAGTGTGCTTCACTAGCTCTGTCTGACAACATAACAGGAAGTAGTGGGAGTAGTGTTCTTTAGCTCTGACAACACAACTAGTGTTCTCTAGCTCTGTCTGACAACACAACAGGAAGTAGTGGGGGTAGTGTTATTCACTAGCTCTATGTCTGACAACACAACAGGAAGTAGTGGGGTTAGTGTTTTTCACTAGCTCTATGTCTGACAACACAACAGGAAGTAGTGGGGGGTAGTGTTCTTCACTAGCTCTGTCTGACAACACAACAGGAAGTAGTGGGGGTAGTGTCCCTTCTACTAGCTCTATGTCTGACAACACAACAGGAAGTAGTGGGGGTAGTGTTCTTCACTAGCTCTGTCTGACAACACAACAGGAAGTAGTGGGGGTAGTGTTCTTCACTAGCTATGTCTGACAACACAACAGGAAGTATTTTAGAAGAGCCTAGAGGAAGGGAAATCTAAAGGAATCACAGTTAAGAGAGTGAATGATCTCTAATGGTATTCCTACTACAACTGTATTTAATTAAACACACACACCTAAAGTTCTTTAAATAATCATTGGAACACACTTTAGCCAAAAGTTGTCTCACACACACACACACATCGTTTGACTGCACCATACTGATGCAGCATGATTGATGGCTTCATTACAGGCAGGGAAGGCCTCCCGTGACAGATCATCTAAACATCTAGGCCCTCCAGCTGTGATGTAACTTTTCCCAGCCCTCGTTTTCCAGCTGTGATGTAACTTAAAGGGATCATCTAAACATCTAGGCCTCGTTTCAGCTGTGATGTAACTTAAAGGGATCATCTAAACATCTAGGCCTCGTTTCCCAGCTGTGATGTAACTTAAAGGGATCATCTAAACATCTAGCCTCGTTTCCCAGCTGTGATGTAACTTAAAGGGATCACTAACATCTAGGCCTCGTTTCCCAGCTGTGATGTAACTTAAAGGATCATCTAAACAAACATCTTAGGGATCATCTAAACATCTCGCCTCGCTTTCCAGCTGTGATGTAACTTAAAGGGATCATCTAAACATCTAGGCCCTGCTTTCCCAGCTGTGATGTAATAAAGGGATCATCTAAACAAAGCTGTGATCTAAAGGGATCATCTAAACATCTTCGTTTCCCAGCTGTGATGTAACTTAAAGGGATCATCTAAACATCTTTAGGCCTCGTTTCCCAGCTGTGATGTAACTTAAAACATCTCGGCCTCGTTTCCCAGCTGTGATGTAACTTAAAGGGTACTAAACATCAGGATCCAGCTGTGATGTAATAAAGGGATTATCTAACATCTCGGCGCTTTCCCAGCTGTGATGTAACTTAAAGGGATCATCTAAACATCTAGGCCTCTTTCAGATGTCAGATAAACAACTTAGCTGTGATAACTTAAAGGGATCATCTAAACATCTAGGCCTCGTTTCCCAGCTGTGATGTAACTACTAGATTTTATAATGTCCAGAGTCAGATGAAGGCATTTGTAAGTCTCTGTGTCCAGTATGAAGGCATCTTTGCAAGCAGCTTCCTTCAGACAGCACACAGCACACAGCACAGAATCCAGGAGTTCACCTGACTGGGGAGGAAGATACAGGGCCTGAACTATGTTTTCAGCATTATGATGATCATACGAGATGTATCATCACTTACCAGACAACTTTCTAACCGTGTTTCCCAAACAAGCAGGTAGAGAGAAAGTTCACGCCTGCGTCGTTAGACAATGTGTCAACACGGATAGGATAGAAAGAGAAGCAGTGCTGCTCGGATCAGCCTTCTCCACTCAAATCGTACTTTAACATTCAAATGATTCTGAAATACTGACACCGGATCAGCTCCTTGAGAGATATTACCACTTATGGGCTGCAAATAGGCTTTAGAGGCGGCTTATTGTGCTTAACCAATAATGCACTAAATCACATACTGGGCACATCATTGGTCACATCTTGTCACACATCATGAACCACATTGAGGCAAAAAATGACAGACAGTAGCCTGGTCGCAAAATGTAACTCAATTGATTGAACATGAAATTGATTTCAATATGATTGTAAAAGTCTATATGGGTCCATATAGCCTATGCATCTTTTAATGCAGTCATCCCGGTTCTCATTTAAAGCATCATTTTCTTGCAAATACTTGACTTTTGTAGTCAACTTCGTCTCTCTGAAGTTATCACAGTCACAGTAAGACAGATGACCTAAACATCTTGATTCTATGTTAAGAGGAGATCTGTGATTCCAATGAAGGCTCAGGGAAACACCCAGCTACTAAAGATTCATTGTAAGAAGACTAGCGACGATCTGAATGCTACGAATGCTCTGGGAACGAGGCCCCTGTTTAGCAAAACAGAGGGTAAACAGTGAGGTAAACAGAGAGGTAAAACAGAGGGGTAAACAGTGGGTAAACAGAGGGGTAAACAGAGAGGTAAACAGAGGGGTAAACAGAGGGGTAAACAGAGGGGTAAACAGAGAGGTAAACAGAGAGGTGTAAACAGAGGGTAAACAGAGGGGTAAACAGAGGGGTAAACAGAGAGGTAAACAGAGAGGTAAAACAGAGGGGTAAGCAGAGAGGTAAACAGGGGGTAGGGTAAACAGAGAGGTAAACAGAGAGGTAAACAGAGGGGTAAACAGAGAGGTAAACAGAGGTAAACAGAGAGGTAAACAGAGGGGTAAAACAGGGGGGAGGTAAACAGAGGGGTAAACAGAGGGGTAAAACAGGGGTAAACAGAGAGGTAAACAGAGGGGTAAACAGAGAGGTAAACAGAGGGTAAAACAGGGGGGTAAAACAGAGGTAAACAGAGAGGTAAACAGAGGTAAACAGAGGGGTATAAACAGAGGGGTAAACAGGGGGGTAAAACAGGGGGTAAACAGAGGGGTAAACAGGGGGGTAAACAGAGTGTAAAGAGGAATGGGAATGGAAGACCAGGCTTACTGCAGTGAGCTGAACAAGTCTACCAGCAGTGATTAGTGAACACCAGGGGGTTGGCTGGTCTGCTGCTTTGCTGGCTCTGTAGTCTGTACAGCTACAGCTTCTCTCCTCTGACTGACTGACTGACCCTGCTCTGTAGTCTGTACAGCTTCAGCTTCTCTCCTCTGACTGACTGACCCTGCTCTGTAGTCTGTACAGCTTCAGCTTCTCTCCTATGACTGACTGACCCTGCTCTGTAGAAGTTTACATACACTCAATTAGTATTTGGTAGCATTGCCTTGAAATTGTTTAGGGGGCAGTATTTTCACATCCGGATGAAAAGCGTGCCCAGAGTAAACTACCTGCTACTTAGGCCCAGAAGCTAGGATATGCATAATAGTAATGGATTTGGATAGAAAACACTCGGAAGTTTCTAAAATTGCTGGAACGATGTCTGTGTGTATAACAGAACTCATATGGCAGGCGAAAACCTGAGAAAAATCCAACCAGGAAGTGGGAAATCTGAGGTTTGTAGTTTTTCAAGTGATTGCCTATCCAATATCCAGTGTAAATGGGGTCAGATTGCACTTCCTAAGGCTTCCACTAGATGTCAACAGTCTTTAGAAAGTTGTTTCAGGCTTCATTGTGAAAGGGGAGAGAATAAGACCACTCAGAGTAAGTGGCTCAGCTGAAAGCCATGAGTTGTTTATGGCGTGTGGCCGTGAGAGCGTGCTCTGTTCCCTTTCCTTTCTAATGACAAAGGAATTGTCTGGTTGGAATATTATTGAAGATGTATGATAAAAACATCCTAAAAATTGATGATATACATTGTTTGACATGTTTCTACGAACTTTTTTAAAACTTTTGCCTGGACTTAGTGCCCGCACTTTGTGCATTTGGATTAGTGAACTAAACACGCAAACAAAGAGGAGGTATTTGGAAATAAAGATGTACTTTATGGAAACAATGGGATGGGACAGGTCATGATTATTATAATGTTTGATGATGGGACGGGTCATGACTATTATAATGTTTGATGATGAGACAGCTTGTCATTTGAGTGACAGATGAAGGGGGATGTACTTGGTAGGCAGAGAGAAATGAAGGGGGATGTACTTGGTAGGCAGAGAGAAATGAAGGGGGATGTACTAGGTAGGCAGAGAGAAATGAAGGGGGATGTACTAGGTAGGCAGAGAAATGAAGGGGGATGTACTAGGTAGGCAGAGAGAAATGAAGGTGTACTAGGTAGGCAGAGAGAAATGAAGGGGGTGTACTTGGTAGGCAGAGAGAAATGAAGGGGGTGTACTTGGTAGGGCAGAGAGAAATGAAGGGGGATGTACTTGGTAGGCAGAGAGAAATGAAGGGGGGGTGTACTTGGTAGGGCAGAGAGAAATGAAGGGGGATGTACTTGTAGGCAGAGAAGAAATGAAGGGGGATGTACTTGGTGTGAGAGAAATGAAGGGGATGTACTTGGTAGGTAGGCAGAGAGAAAATGAAGGGGGATGTACTTGGTAGGCAGAGAGAAATGAAGGGGGATGTACTAGGTAGGCAGAGAGAAATGAAGGGGGTGTACTTGGTAGGCAGAGAGAAATGAAGGGGGATGTACTAGGTAGGCAGAGAGAAATGAAGGGGGATGTACTTGTAGGCAGAGAAATGAAGGGGGTGTACTTGGTAGGCAGAGAGAAATGAAGGGGGTGTACTTGGCAGGCAGAGAGAAATGAAGGGGGATACTCAGTAGGCAGAGGGAAATGAAGGGGATGTACTTGTAAGCAGAGAGAAATGAGAATGGGTGAGAGGAAAGTCAGAGAGAGCAAGGAAAAGTCTGTCTGTCTGTCTGTCTGTCTCTGTGTGTCTGTGTGTGTGTGTGTGTGTGTGTGTGTGTGTGTGTGTGTGTGTGTGTGTGTGTGTGTGTGGAGCACTCCAGTGTAAGAAAGCTAAATGAACCATGTCATTCTAGTTATATAACATGTCCCAGTGACGATCAGGGGCCCTAACCAGTGACATCAGACAGTGTGTGTGTGTGCTTCTTCCTCGACATCGCTTGCTCTCTGGGGTTGTAGGCTGGGGATCTGTAAAGCTCTCTGGGGTTATAGGCTGGGGATCTGTAAAGCTCTCTAAGTTCTAGGGCTGGGGATCTGTAAAGCTCGCTGAGGTTTTAGGCTGGGGGATCTGTAAAGCTCTCTGGGGTTTTAGGCTGGGGATCTGTAAAGCTCTTCTGATCTGTAAAGCTCTCTGGGGTTTTAGGCTGGGGATCTGTAAAGCTCTGGGGTTCTAGCTGGGGATCGTAAAGCTCGCTGAGGTTTTAGGCTGGGGATCTGTAAACTCGCTGGGGTTTAGTCTGGGATCTGTAAAACTCTGGGTTTTAGGCTGGGGATCTGTAAAGCTCTCTGGGGTTTAGGCTGGGGATCTGTAAAGCTCTCAGGGTTTTAGGCTGGGGATCTGTAAAGCTCATGAGGTTTTTGAGCTGGGGATCTGTAAAGCTCTCTCTAGGTTTTGGGCTCGGGATTCTGTGAAGCTCTCTGGGGTTATGGGCACAGGGATCTGTAAAGCTCTCTGGGGTTTTAGGCTGGGGATCTGTAAGCTCTCTGGGGTTTTAGGCTGGGGATCTGTAAAGCTCTCTGGGGTTTTGAGCTGAGTCTGTAAAGCTCTCTGGGGGTTTTAGGCTGGGGATCTGTAAAGCTCTCTGGGGTTTAGGCTGGGGATCTGTAAGCTCCTGGGGTTTAGGCTGGGGATCTGTAAATAAAAAAAAAAAAAAAAAAAAAAAGGCTCTCTGGGGGGTTTGGAGGCTGGGGATCTGTAAAGCTCTCTGGGGGTTTAGGCTGGGGATCTGTAAAGCTCTCTGGGGTTTTAGGCTGGGGATCTGTAAAGCTCTCTGGGGGTTTAGGCTGGGGATCTGTAAAGCTCGCTGGGGTTTTAGGCTGGGGATCTGTAAAGCTCTCTGGGGTTATAGGCTGGGGATCTGTAAAGCTCTCTGGGGTTTTAGGCTGGGGATCTGTAAAGCTCTTTGTGACAACTGTAGATGTAGAAAGGGCTTTATAAAAATGGATTGATTGATAGCATTTTTTAAAGTCTGAATGAGGTTTCTATAGAGTCCAGTGTGAAGTACATTCGAGGCTTCGGTCTTGAAGCTCAGTTGGTAGAGCAGGGCGATTGCAACGTCAGGTTAGTGGGTTGCATTATGGGAAGCGCCTGTATGTAAAATGTTACATAACTACGTTGCTTTGGATGAGAGCGTCAGCTAAATGTCACATTTAAAAGAGTCTGAGTTGGTGTCTTGATGCTGTCAGTTTGATATGACTGACCTATACACTGCATTCATAAAGTATTCAGACCCCTTGACGTTTTTCCACATTTTCTTAAGTTACAGCCTTATTCTAAAATTGATGAATCCCCCTGTCAATCTACACACAACCCCCACAATGACAAAGCAAAAACAGGTTTTTAGACATTTTTTGCCAAATGTATAAAAATGTAAAATGTAAATATCACATTTACATAAGAATTCAGACACTTACTCAGTACTTTGTTGAAGCACCTTTGGCAGTGATTACAGCCTTGGGTCTTTCTTGGGTATGGCCGCTACAAGCTTGACACACCTGTATTTGGGGAGTTTCTACCATTTTTCTGCAGATCCTGTAAAGCTCTGTTAGGCTGGATGGGGGAGCATCGTTGCACAGCTATTTTCAGCTCTCTCCAGAGATGTTCGATCAGGTTAAAGTCCGGGCTCTGGCTGGGTCACTCGAGGACATTGAGACTTGTCCCAAAGACACTCCTGCGTTGTCTTGGCTGTGAGCTTAGGGTCGTTGTCCTGTTGGAAGGAGAACCTTCTCCCCAGTCTGAGGTCCTGAGCGCTCTGGAGTAGGTTTTCATCAAGGATCTCTCTGTACTTTGCTCCGTTCATCTTTCCCTCGATCCTGACTAGTCTCCCAGTCCTGCCGCTGAAAAACATCCCCACAGTATGATGCTGCCACCACCATGCTTCACCGTAGGGATGGTGACAGGTTTCCTCCAGACATGACGCTTGGCATTCAGGCCAAAGAGTTCAATCTTGGTTTCATCAGAACAGAGAATCTTGTTTCTCATGGTCTGAGAGTCCTTTAGGTGCCTTTTGGCAAAACTCGGGCGGGTTGTCATGTGCCTGAGGACTTACTGAGGAGTGGCTTCCGTCTGGCCACTACCATAAAGGACTGATTGGTGGACTACTGCAGAAATGGTTGTCCCATCTCCACAGAGGAGCTCTGGGTGCTCTGTCAAAGAGACCATCGGGTTCTTGGTTAACTCCGTGACCAAGGCCCTTCTCCCCTGATTGCTCAGTCTGGCCGGGCTGCCAGCTCTAGGAAGAGTCTTGGTGGTTCCAAACCGCTTCCATTTAAGAACGGAGGCCATCATTGTGTTCCTGGGGACCTTCAATACTGTACCCTTCCCCAGATCTGTGCCTTGACACAATCCTGTCTCCAATCAATTACATTTACCACAGGTGGACTCCAATCAATTTGTACAAACATCTCAAGGACGATCAATGGAAATAGGATGCACCTGAGCTCAATTTCGAGTCTCATAGCAAAGGGTTTGAATATTTAAATAACGCATTTCTGCTTCATGCACACATTTTAAGCGTGGGTGGGCCCCGGGAATCGAACCCACAAACATTGGTGTTTCATTTTGGTACAGTGACAACCTGGAGGGATGGCACTGCTAGTCAGCCATCTGACTTAACCATATTGCTTTACTGCTTTCTAATTCTGACAGCTCAATTTGACGGATGTATGGGCTGTCTGTCCATCCGTTCACCTGCCCTTAGGGCTCTGTGATCTCTCTTTATGCCCTGGTTTGGTGCTCCTTAGGGTGGGTAAGGACTCATCGAGGCCCCCCTCCTCAGGTCCCAATGCTCCACAACACATACCACACATTGTTTCCAAAAGGATTTTCCTGCTGACGCTGTGTGTGTGTGTGTGTGTGTGTGTGTGTGTGTGTGTGTGTGTGTGTGTGTGTGTGTGTGTGTGTGTGTGTGTGTGTGTGTGTGTGTGTGTGTGTGTGTGTGTTTTCAATGACAGGAACAGGAGCGGAGGAAGGGGTGTCGCATGACAGCTCATTCCTGGGGGTTGTCACGACTTGATTGAAGTCGTCAAGGACATTGCTCCCGTTCTGTCGCTGGCACCCACCCGACCCCTGACCTTTACACACACACACACGCACACTGCTGCCATGGCAACAAGTGCAAGTTTTTAGCATCCAGGACATGCAAGCAGAGCGAGCACAGCAGGGTGTGTGTGGGTGGTCCACAAAGGGCATAGGCACACAGGGGTATCCAAGTGTGTGCGTGTGTGTCCATCCAGTCTTTACGGACCTTGTGTAATAGACTTTCCTCCAGCTGGGAGCGTCTGTGTGTGAATCCCTGATCTCCTGCTCATCCTAATGGGATGAACCAAGGAACCAGACTACAGCATTACAGATGGACCTGTCACATTGTCTCTACCTCTGTGTGTGTGTGTGTGTGTGTGTGTGTGTGTGTGTGTGTGTGTGTGTGTGTGTGTGTGTGTGTGTGTGTGTGTGTGTGTGTGTGTGTGTGTGTGTTGGAAAAGATGAGCCCCTGTCTTATGTGGTTGTGTGAATGTAGAGTGGACACACCCTGGAAGGTGCACCAGCGGTAGGATGATTTTGTGTGTGTGTGTGTGTGTGAATACATGCACTAGGGGAAATGTTTGCCAGTGTTGAGGGAGTACTGCTCAGTGCTAGTTGGCCAACCATGGAGGTGGTTCCCTGTTGAGGGAGTACTGCTCAGTGCTAGTTGACCAACCATGGAGGTGGTTCCCTCCAGTGTTGAGGAGTACTGCTCAGTGCTAGTTGACCAACCATGGAGGTGGTTCCTCGGGTGTTGAGGGAGTACTGCTCAGTGCTAGTTGACCAACCATGGAGGTGGTTCCCTCAGTGTTGAGAGAGTACTGCTCAGTGCTAGTTGGCCAACCATGGAGGTGGTTCCCTCAGTGTTGAGGAAGTACTGCTCAGTGCTAGTTGGCCAACCATGGAGTTGGTTCCCTCGGTGTTGAGGGAGTACTGCTCAGTGCTAGTTGGCCAACCATGGAGATGGTTCCCTCAGTGTTGAGAGAGTACTGCTCAGTGCTAGTTGGCCAACCATGCAGTTGGTTCCCTCGGTGTTGAGGGAGTACTGCTCAGTGCTAGTTGGCCAACCATGGAGATGGTTCCCTCAGTGTTGAGGGAGTACTGCTCAGTGCTAGTTGGCCAACCATGGAGATGGTTCCCTCAGTGTTGAGGGAGTACTGCTCAGTGCTAGTTGGCCAACCATGGAGGAGGTTCCCTCAGTGTTGAGGGAGTACTGGTCAGTGCTAGTTGGCCAACCATGGAGGAGGTTCCCTCGGTGTTGAGGGAGTACTGGTCAGTGCTAGTTGGCCAAACATGGAGGTGGTTCCCTCAGTGTTGAGGGAGTACTGCTCAGTGCTAGTTGGCCAACCATGGAGGTCGTTCCCTCAGTGTTGTTTGACACCTTGAAGGAATCCCGTCTCGTCTGACTGGCGGTGTGAAAATACCGGGGCTGGAGAACCCTTTCATCTGATACGTGACTACCAGTGGATTTCACCACCTACTGTAACTAAACCAGTGGTGTGTGACTACCAGGACAAGGTCAATTACATTTTCAATCAGTGACTTAAAACACCTTTTGAATTAAAATAAAGGATCTCTTTCTGTTCTTGAATTAGAATGTCAAGAATTATTGCCATGTGAATATGCAGCGATTGACCAGTTCATCTCATAAGGAATACCATGTTGTCTAAATAAAGAGATTGTCACATGTAAATAACATAGACTTATCGGCATATGAACTAGTGTGATGTCACCATAGAGATGGAATCTAGATTTAGGCAATAAGGCCAGAGGAGGTGTGGTACAGTAAGTGTGTGTAAACATCCAACTTCAACTGTATATGGCCAATATACCACAGCTAAGGGCTATTCCTGTGAATGATGCCTGGATACAGCCCTTAGCCGTGGTATAATGACCATATACCACAAACCCCCGAGGTGCCTTACTGACATTATAAACTGGTTACCAACGTAGTTTGAGCAGTAAAAATACGTTTTGTCATACTCCTGGTATACGGTCTGATATACAACGGCTGTCAGCCAATCAGCATCCCGGGCTCGAACCACCCAGTTTATAATAATCAATAGAGTCTATTTCTATGGCTGTGACAACAGTGCAGATTGTTCTGTCTCAGTATTCAGGATGCATACCTATCCATAGGATGTTTCAGGGCTGGTGTGTCTCAGTATTCAGGATGCATACCTATCCATAGGATGTTTCAGGGCTGGTGTGTCTCAGTATTCAGGATGCATACCTATCCATAGGATGTTTCAGGGCTGGTGTGTCTCAGTATTCAGGATGCATACCTATCCATAGGATGTTTCAGGGCTGGTGTGTCTCAGTATTCAGGATGCATACCGATCCATAGGATGTTTCAGGGCTGGTGTGTCTCAGTATTCAGGATGCATACCTATCCATAGGATGTTTCAGGGCTGGTGTGTCTCAGTATTCAGGATGCATACCTATCCATAGGATGTTTCAGGGCTGGTGTGTCTCAGTATTCAGGATGCATACCTATCCATAGGATGTTTCAGGGCTGGTGTGACTCAGTATTCAGGATGCATACCTATCCATAGGATGTTTCAGGGCTGGTGTGTCTCAGTATTCAGGATGCATACCTATCCATAGGATGTTTCAGGGCTGGCGTGTCTCAGCATTCAGGATGCATACCTATCCATAGGATGTTTCAGGGCTGGTGTGACTCAGTATTCAGGATGCATACCTATCCAGGATGTTTCAGGGCTGGTGTGTCTCAGTATTCAGGATGCATACCTATCCATAGGATGTTTCAGGCTGGTGTGACTCAGTATTCAGGATGCATACCTATCCATAGGATGTTTCAGGGCTGGTGTGACTCAGTATTCAGGATGCATACCTATCCATAGGGATGTTTCAGGGCTGGTGTGTCTCAGTATTCAGGATGCATACCTATCCACAGGATGTTTTAGGGCTGGTGTGACTCAGTATTCAGGATGCATACCTATCCATAGGATGTTTCAGGGCTAGTGTGTGTCTCAGTATTCAGGATGCATACCTATCCATAGGATGTTTCAGGGCTGGTGTGACTCAATGACCAGGATGCATACCTATCCATAGGATGTTTCAGGGCTGGTGTGTCTCAGTATTCAGGATGCATACCTATCCAGGATGTTTCAGGGTCTCCTCAGGATGTGTTTCAGGGCTGGTGTCTCAGTATTCAGGATGCATACCTATCCATAGGAGGTTTCAGGGCTGGTGTGTCTCAGTAAATAATGAATAGGTATGATCAGGTGCTGAAGGCAAAGCCCAAAGATACTGTAGCTTGGCCAATCTAACAGTATTCTGCTGTCATGGCGATAAAGGTCAACAAGACCAAAACAACAACAGGGAAAATGTGTGCGCCCAAAACATGCCACTCGGCTTTGAGTAAAGTATTCAGACCCCTTGACTTTTTCCACATTTTGTTATGTTACAGTCTTAGTCTAAAATTGATTAAATACATGTTTTCCTCATCAATATAAACACAATAACCCATTGGGGCTGCCAAGTGGCGCAGCGGTCTCAGGCAATGCATCTCAGTGCTTGAGACGTCACTAATTCACATGCACCGAATACAACGGTGTAGTAGACCTTATAGTGAAATCCTTTCTTACAAGCCCTTAAACAACAATGCAGTTTTAAGAAAATACAACCAAAAAAGTAAGAGATAAGAATAACAAATAAATAAGAAACTATCAGTAAATAACAATTGTGGAGCTATATACAGGGGTACCGGTACAGAGTCAATGTGGAGGCTATATACAGGGGTACCGATACAGAGTCAATGTGGAGGCTATATACAGGGGTACCGGTACAGAGTCAATGTGGAGGCTATATACAGGGGGTACCGGTACAGAGTCAATGTGGAGGCTATATACAGGGGGTACCGGTACAGAGTCAATGTGGAGGCTATATACAGGGGGTACCGGTACAGAGTCAATGTGGAGGCTATATACAGGGGTACCGGTACAGAGTCAATGTGGAGGCTATATACAGGGGGTACCGGTACAGAGTCAATGTGGAGGCTATATACAGGGGTACTGGTACAGAGTCAATGTGGAGGCTATATACAGGGGTACCTGGTACAGAGTCAATGTGGAGGCTATATACAGGGTACTATGGTACAGAGTCAATGTGGAGGCTATATACAGGGGTACCGGTACAGAGTCAATGTGGAGGCTATATACAGGGGTACCGGTACAGAGTCAATGTGGAGGCTATATACA
>NW_027013212.1:0-16830 GCF_036934945.1 Oncorhynchus masou masou | reverse complement strand
AGATCCTATTTGTCTTGAGCCTGCCTGCCATCCTGTACCTTCGCCCCACCTATCTGAATTACTGACCACTCCCTGACCTGAGCCTGCCTGCCATCCTGTACCTTCGCCCCACCTATCTGAATTACTGACCACTCCCTGACCTGAGCCTGCCTGCCATCCTGTACCTTCGCCCCACCTATCTGAATTACTGACCACTCCCTGACCTGAGCCTGCCTGCCATCCTGTACCTTCGCCCCACCTATCTGAATTACTGACCACTCCCTGACCTGAGCCTGCCTGCCATCCTGTACCTTCGCCCCACCTATCTGGATTACTGACCTCTGCCTGCCATCCTGTACCTTCACCCCACCTATCTGGATTACTGACCTCTGCCTGCCATCCTGTACCTTCGCCCCCACCTATCTGAATTACTGACCACTCCCTGACCTGAGCCTGCCTGCCATCCTGTACCTCGCCCCACCTATCTGGATTACTGACCTCTGCCTGCCATCCTGTACCTTCTCGCCCCACTGACCTCTGCCTGCCATCCTGTACCTTATGGAAGGGTTCATGACCCAGAGCGTCTCACCCGGAGTAGAGGCGCTCAATGTGTTATGCCTTAAAGGGCCAATCTCTGATTGCTATAAAAAATAGTTACACACACTATATATAAAGGCTCCCAGTAATTTATTGGGTAAACCAACATTTCAGCATCACTGTGTCTTCTTCAGGGTGGTGTCATGAATTCTTGAACCAGGTTATGTAGACAAACAGTGCAATTATTGCAACCAATGACAATAGAGAGGGGTGCGTCATAGTAAATAGGGTTGTAATTAGGGTGATAAGGAAGTGAAACTGTAAAAAAAGGCAATAGTTTACAGCATGTTGAATTTCTGAGGCTATTGTTTTCAATATCATATTGCTACATATTGTACATAGTATTAAACTCAACATACATTATTTTTTTCATTTAATGTACAGTATTTCATAGTTTCCATTTCACTTAATCTTTATAACACATAATCATTTGGTTCAAACATAATGCATAACAAGCATCATCAAGGAAGGGAACATCTTGGGAGCTCACTGATAAGCTGTAGAAATAATATGTTAATTTGGAAGACCAAGCTGTGACATGATATGTTAATTTGGAAAGACCAAGCTGTGGTGTTAAGATGTTAATTTGGAAGACCAAGCTGTGGAAATAATATTTAATTTGGAAGACCAAGCTGGGAAATAATATGTTAATTTGGAAGACCAAGCTGTGGAAATAATATGTTAATTTAGAAGACTAAGCTGTGGAAAGGATATGTTAATTTATAAGACCAAGCTGTGGAAATAATATGTTAATTTGGAAGACTAAGCTGTGGAAATAATGTTCATTTAGAAGACCAAGCTGTGGAAATAATATGTTAATTTAGAAGACCAAGCTGTGGAAATAATATGTTAATTTAGAAGACCAAGCTGTGGAAATAATATGTTAATTTAGAAGACCAAGCTGTGGAAATAATATGTTCATTTGGAAGACCAAGCTGTGGAAATAATATGTTAATTTAGAAGACCAAGCTGTGGAAATAATATGTTAATTTAGAAGACCAAGCTGTGGAAATAATATGTTAATTTGGAAGACCAAGCTGTGGAAATAATATGTTAATTTGGAAGACTAAGCTGTGGAAATAATGTTCATTTAGAAGACCAAGCTGTGGAAATAATATGTTAATTTAGAAGACCAAGCTGTGGAAATAATATGTTAATTTAGAAGACCAAGCTGTGGAAATAATATGTTAATTTAGAAGACCAAGCTGTGGAAATAATATGTTCATTTGGAAGACTAAGCTGTGGAAATAATGTTCATTTAGAAGACCAAGCTGTGGAAATAATATGTTAATTTAGAAGACCAAGCTGTGGAAATAATATGCTAATTTAGAAGACCAAGCTGTGGAAATAATATGTTAATTTAGAAGACCAAGCTGTGGAAATAATATGTTAATTTGGAAGACTAAGCTGTGGAAATAATATGTTAATTTAGAAGACTAAGCTGTGGAAATAATATGTTAATTTAGAAGACCAAGCTGTGGAAATAATATGTTAATTTAGAAGACCAAGCTGTGGAAATAATATGTTAATTTGGAAGACTAAGCTGTGGAAATAATATGTTAATTTAGAAGACTAAGCTGTGGAAATAATATGTTAATTTGGAAGACTAAGCTGTGGAAATAATGTTCATTTAGAAGACCAAGCTGTGGAAATAATATGTTAATTTCGAAATGTATAAAAAGAGCATGAGATCAAAGTCAATTATCAGACCACTAGGGGTCAGTGTTTTTAGATGATTTGTGTTGTCTAGTATGATACACTGAATGCACAAAACATTAGGAACACCTTCCTAATATTGAGTTGCACACTCCTTTTTCTGCCCTGTGAACAGCCTCAATTCGTTGGGACATGGACTCTACAAGGTGTCGAAAGCGTTCCACAGGGATGCTGACCCATGTGGACTCTACAAGGTGTTTGAAAGCGTTCCACAGGGATGCTGGCCCATGTGGACTCTACAAGGTGTTTGAAAGCGTTCCACAGGGATGCTGACCCATGTGGACTCTACAAGGTGTTGAAAGCGTTCCACAGGGATGCTGACCCATGTGGACTCTACAAGGTGTTTGAAAGCGTTCCACAGGGATGCTGGCCCATGTGGACTCTACAAGGTGTTTGAAAGCGTTCCACAGGGATGCTGACCCATGTGGACTCTACAAGGGTTTGAAAGCGTTCCACAGGGATGCTGACCCATGTGGACTCTACAAGGTGTTCGAAAGCGTTCCACAGGGATGCTGGCCCATGTGGACTCTACAAGGTGTTGAAAGCGTTCCACAGGGATGCTGACCCATGTGGACTCTACAAGGTGTTGAAAGCGTTCCACAGGGATGCTGACCCATGTGGACTCTACAAGGTGTTTGAAAGCGTTCCACAGGGATGCTGACCCATGTGGACTCTACAAGGTGTCGAAAGCGTTCCACAGGGATGCTGACCCATGTGGACTCTACAAGGTGTTTGAAAGCGTTCCACAGGGATGCTGGCCCATGTTGACTCTACAAGGTGTTGAAAGCGTTCCACAGGGATGCTGGCCCATGTGGACTCTACAAGGTGTCGAAAGCGTTCCACAGGGATGCTGACCCATGTGGACTCTACAAGGTGTTTGAAAGCGTTCCACAGGGATGCTGGCCCATGTGGACTCTACAAGGTGTTTGAAAGCGTTCCACAGGGATGCTGGCCCATGTGGACTCTACAAGGTGTCGAAAGCGTTCCACAGGGATGCTGGCCCATGTGACTCTACAAGGTGTTTGAGCGACAGGGATGCTGGCCCATGTTGACTCTACAAGGTGTCGAAAGCGTTCCACAGAGATGCTGGCCCATGTTGACTCTACAAGGTGTCGAAAGCGTTCCACAGGGATGCTGGCCCATGTTGACTCTACAAGGTGTTGAAAGCGTTCCACAGGGATGCTGGCCCATGTGGACTCTACAAGGTGCCGAAAGCGTTCCACAGGGATGCTGGCCCATGTGGACTCTACAAGGTGTTGAAAGCGTTCCACAGGGATGCTGGCCCTTGTTGATTCCAATGTTTCCCACAGTTGTGCCAAGTTGGCTGGATGTCCTTTGAGTGGTGGACCATTATTGATACACACAGGAAACTACTGAGCATGAAAAACTCAGCAACGTTGCACTTCTTGAAATGCTCAAACTGGTGTGCCTGGCACCTACTACCATCCCACGTTCAAAGGCACTTGAATATTTTGTCTTGCCCATTCACCCTCAATGGCACACAATCCATGTCTCAAGGCAAATAAATATTTCTTTAACTTGTCTCCTCCCCTTCATCTCCACTGATTGAAGTGGATTGAACAGGTGACATCAAAAAGGGACCATAGCTTACACCTGGATTCACCTGGTCAGTCTGTTATGGAATGTTCCTAATGTTTTGTCCACTCATTGTATCTCGTTGGTCTGCAGTGCAGTACAGCCACCTTGGGAGAGACATTAATCGACAGGATGAGATCAGAGATGGCAGGATCATTGGCTGCTGTCTGATAACAGGGAAAGTGGTCTAAACCTCTGAGTTATGACACACTGTGGTTCCAGTACTCCCTAACCCCGTTTACACCTGGTTCTATGTCCACATTCTGATTGTGCCCACCTTTATAGACAGGTGTAGATGATGAAAAGACGCATTGTGATCCGATTTCAATCAGATCTTATAAGTGTAAACGGACAGGATCAGGAGGAAGGACACGGTGTGTTAGTGGCAGGTATAAACAGGGCATTTGTGTCATCACATTCCCTGTCTAGTTATAGTCCAAAACATGGGCGGCAGGGTTAGTGGTTAGAGCGGTGGACTAGTAACCGGAAGGCTGCAAGTTCAAATCCCCGAGCTGACAAGGTACAAATCTGTCGTTCTGCCCCTGAACAGGTAGTTAACCCACTGTTCCTAGGCCGTCATTGAAAATAAGAATTTGTTCTTAACTGACTTGCCTGGTTCAATAAATAGTCCAACACATACTGGTGAATTCAACTAGAACTGCCATTTAATATGGCCCAATGCATGTGGTACTTTACAATCACACAAAGGCCAACCATTGATTATATGTACAGCTTCAGTGAGAAACACAACGTTAATAATGAACTCATCATTGAATGACCTGGGAAGGAAAGTCTGCCGTGGAATATGGTGTGCCATGTATTTACTGCAGTGGGTCTACCTTATGGTCAGTATATCCAGCCCCGTCTCATAGACTAGAACTAAACGCACAGATGGTTATTTAATGCAAAAATGAATATAGGGTGGATGGGTAGGCAGATAATGCCAGCAATCTGCAAACCAAAGTTGAGAGTTCAAACCTCATCACAGACAACATTTGAACAACTTGCTACTTTGCAACTACATAGCATGCTAGCTAACATTAACCCGTTTAGCTAACCGTTCTCATAACCCTAGCCTTGTTAGCTAACCATTCTCATAACCCTAACCCTGTTAGAAAACCCTTCTCATAACCCTAACCCTCTTAGCTAACCCTTCTCAAAACCCTAACCCTGTTAGCTAAGCCTTCTCAAAACCCTAACCCTGTTAGAAAACCCTTCTCATAACCCTAACCCTCTTAGCTAACCCTTCTCAAAACCCTAACCCTGTTAGCTAAGCCTTCTCAAAACCCTAACCCTGTTAGCTAAGCCTTCTCAAAACCCTAACCCTGTTAGCTAAGCCTTCTCAAAACCCTAACCCTGTTAGCTAACCCTTCTCATAACCCTAGCCCTGTTAGCTAACCCTTCTCATAAGCCTAACCCTGTTAGCTAACCCTTCTCATAACCCTAACCCTGTTAGAAAACCCTTCTCATAACCCTAACCCTGTTAGCTAACCCTTCTCAAAACCCTAACCCTGTTAGCTAACCCTTCTCAAAACCCTAACCCTGTTAGCTAAGCCTTCTCAAAACCCTAACCCTGTTAGCTAACCCTTCTCATAACCCTAGCCCTGTTAGCTAACCCTTCTCATAAGCCTAACCCTGTTAGCTAACCCTTCTCATAACCCTAACCCTGTTAGAAAACCCTTCTCATAACCCTAACCCTGTTACCTAACCCTTCTCAAAACCCTAACCCTGTTAGCTAACCCTTCTCAAAACCCTAACCCTGTTAGCTAACCCTTCTCATAACCCTAGCCCTGTTAGCTAACCCTTCTCATAAGCCTAACCCTGTTAGCTAACCCTTCTCATAACCCTAACCCTGTTAGAAAACCCTTCTCATAACCCTAACCCTGTTAGCTAACCCTTCTCATAACCCTAACCCTGTTAGCTAACCCTTCTCATAACCCTAACCCTGTTAGAAAACCCTTCTCATAACCCTAACCCTCTTAGCTAACCCTTCTCAAAACCCTAACCCTGTTAGCTAACCCTTCTCATAACCCTAGCCCTGTTAGCTAACCCTTCTCATAAGCCTAACCCTGTTAGCTAACCCTTCTCATAACCCTAACCCTGTTAGCAAACCCTTCTCATAACCCTAACCCTGTTAGCAAACCCTTCTCATAACCCTAGCCCTGTTAGCTAACCCTTCTCATAACCCTAACCCTGTTAGCAAACCCTTCTCATAAGCATAACCCTGTTAGCTAACCCTTCCACTAACCTTAACCCTGTTAGCAAACCCTTCCACTAACCGTAATCCTTTTAGCTAACCCTTCTCATAACCCTAACCCTGTTAGCTAACCCTTCGACTAACCTTAACCCTTTCCCTAACCTTATTAAAACAAAGATGATTAATGACTACGTGATAAGAGCAGTAACTTCTGTCTTCTACTCACCACCAGTCTAGTTCACTCTATTAAAACAAAGATGATTAGTGACTACATGATAAGAGCAGTAACTCCCGTCTCCTACTCACCACCAGTCTAGTTCACTCTATTAAAACAAAGATGATTAGTGACTACATGATAAGAGCAGTAACTCCCGTCTTCTACTCACCACCAGTCTAGTTCACTCTATTAAAACAAAGATGATTAGTGACTACATGATAAGAGCAGTAACTCCCGTCTTCTACTCACCACCAGTCTAGTTCACTCTATTAAAACAAAGATGATTAGTGACTACATGATAAGAGCAGTAACTCCCGTCTTCTACTCACCACCAGTCTAGTTCACTCTATTAAAACAAAGATGATTAATGACTACATGATAAGAGCAGTAACTCCCGTCTTCTACTCACCACCAGTCTAGTTCACTCTATTAAAACAAAGATGATTAATGACTACATGATAAGAGCAGTAACTCCCATCTCCTACTCACCACCAGTCTAGTTCACTCTATTAAAACAAAGATGATTAGTGACTACATGATAAGAGCAGTAACTCCCGTCTTCTACTCACCACCAGTCTAGTTCACTCTATTAAAACAAAGATGATTAGTGACTACATGATAAGAGCTGTAACTCCCGTCTTCTACTCACCACCAGTCTAGTTCACTCTATTAAAACAAAGATGATTAGTGACTACATGATAAGAGCAGTAACTCCCGTCTTCTACTCACCACCAGTCTAGTTCACTCTATTAAAACAAAGATGATTAGTGACTACATGATAAGAGCAGTAACTCCCGTCTTCTACTCACCACCAGTCTAGTTCACTCTGTAAAACAAAGATGATTAATGACTACATGATAAGAGCAGTAACTCCCGTCTTCTACTCACCACCAGTCTAGTTCACTCAATTAAAACAAAGATGATTAGTGACTACATGATAAGAGCAGTAACTCCCGTCTTCTACTCACCACCAGTCTACTTCACTCTAAAACAAAGATGATTAATGACTACATGATAAGAGCAGTAACTCCCGTCTTCTACTCACCACCAGTCTAGTTCACTCTATTAAAACAAAGATGATTAGTGACTACATGATAAGGGCAGTAACTCCCGTCTTCTAGTCACCACCAGTCTAGTTCACTCTATTAAAACAAAGATGATTAGTGACTACATGATAAGAGCAGTAACTCCCGTCTTCTACTCACCACCAGTCTAGTTCACTCTGTAAAACAAAGATGATTAATGACTACATGATAAGAGCAGTAACTCCCGTCTTCTACTCACCACCAGTCTAGTTCACTCTATTAAAACAAAGATGATTAGTGACTACATGATAAGAGCAGTAACTCCCGTCTTCTACTCACCACCAGTCTAGTTCACTCTGTAAAACAAAGATGATTAGTGACTACATGATAAGAGCAGTAACTCCCGTCTTCTACTCACCACCAGTCTAGTTCACTCTGTAAAACAAAGATGATTAGTGACTACATGATAAGAGCAGTAACTCCCGTCTTCTACTCACCACCAGTCTAGTTCACTCTGTAAAACAAAGATGATTAGTGACTACATGATAAGAGCAGTAACTCCCGTCTTCTACTCACCACCAGTCTAGTTCACTCTATTAAAACAAAGATGATTAATGACTACATGATAAGAGCAGTAACTCCCCGTCTTCTACTCACCACCAGTCTAGTTCACTCTGTAAAACAAAGATGATTAGTGACTACATGATAAGAGCAGTAACTCCCGTCTTCTACTCACCACCAGTCTAGTTCACTCTGTAAAACAAAGATGATTAATGACTACATGATAAGAGCAGTAACTCCCGTCTTCTACTCACCACCAGTCTAGTTCACTCTATTAAAACAAAGATGATTAATGACTACATGATAAGAGCAGTAACTCCCCGTCTTCTACTCACCACCAGTCTAGTTCACTCTGTAAAACAAAAAGTAAAGAAGAGCGCCACAGAGCCAATTCTTTTCATTTGCTTCGTAGACTTTGTATTCCAGGCACCTCGAGTGCAAAATGAGGTGTGTGAATATGAAGTAACACATAACAACATCCTGAGAAGCAGTTGATTTAAAAGAGCCATAATTTATTACAGAAAAAGGGTGATACTCTAAATCTGATTATGTTACATCACATGATCATTTTCTTTGTACATATTCTGGTATGCTTTTCCATAGGGATGAAGTGATAACAGTGTGCAGCATTGACATACCTCATGTTAGAAAAACGGATGACATCGTATAGATAGTAAATCTATGGTCTACTGTGCTTCTGTAGCAATATAATCTTAGACCGTCCCCTCGCCCATATCCGGGCGCGAACCAGGGACCCTCTGCACATCAACAACTGACACCCACGAAGCATCGTTACCCATCACTCCACAAAAGCCGCGATTGAAACGCTATTTAGCGCGCACCGCTAACTCATCAAACACATTTAGGGGCCGTTTCAGGGTTTAAGACTAAAACAGATTAAGACTAATCCTAATCCATAGTTTTATGGAGATTCTCCATTGATCTTGGTATTCAGTCCAGGCCTAGTCTTAATGATCTGTGTCCCGGAAACCGTCCCCTGAAGGTGCAAAAATATTGTTTTGTGTGCTTTCCATGTGACCCACCAGATTATTTGATCTTTTTATTTATATATTTTTATTCATAATCTTTTTAACCAGGTGAGTTCTAAAATAATATCAACAAAAACAATATTTCACCCAGATTCCAATTGACAGTTTTAGGGCTTTGTTTAATCCGCATCGTGGAAATTCATCTCAAATTCAGCTTTACAGCGACACCTCCAAAACATCGGCTATGCGGGTGTTGGCTATCGCCCGTTAACTCTTGGTCTGATTGGATCTAGGCCTTAAGCTTCAACCAAGGAAGGTTTCGTTGCGTCCGTTCCAGAAACACTAATAGGCATTATGATGACATATGAAAACACAATGCAAAAAAATGCTCTTCTTCACAAAATGTCTCGGGAAGAAATATCAGCCTTGTACATCAATCAGGGTATTATACAATCAATCAACAATCCATTATATTGACTGACAAACATCATGTACGATCAATCATGATGAAATAAGAAACAATTTTTTTGTTGGACAGAATAGTGACATGTTTTTTCCAAGACCCTAATCATTGACTTATAGACTTGTAAGCTCTATTTAATGCTTACTCTACACTAAAAAAACACTAATAATAAATATCTCCTTTGGACACTGTTCAAGATGGATGCTGTAGTCATGTTTACGACATGCATAGATTTCAAATGACCAACCACCTCGAAGGGAAGGTGATTTCAGTCCAATCACATCAAAGGGAAAATGTTTGACCATTCCTCAGCAATCAGTGCCAAAACAGAACAATCCTCAAAATAATGATCAAATGTGTAAATGTATGATGTACTTACAGTCTTCAGCAAGTAATGACAAAGTGAAAACATGTTTTCTAGACATTTTCACAAATGTATTGAAAATGAAATACAGAAATATCTAATTTACATATGTATTCACACCCCCCGAGTCAATACATGTTAGAATCACCTTTGGCAGAGATTACAGCTGTGAGTCTTTCTGGGTAAGTCTCTAAGAGATTTGCACAGCTGGATAGTACAATTTTTGCACATTATTCTTTTTTAAATTGCTTCAATTATTCGAGCTCTTTCAAGTTGGTTGTTAATCATTGCTATACAGCCATTTTCAAGTGTTGCCATAGATATTAAGGCAGATTTAAGTCAAAATTATAACTTGGCCACTCAGGAACATTCAATGTTGTCTTGGTAAGCAACTTCAGTGTATATTTGGCTTTGTGTTTTAGGTTATTGTCCTGCTGAAAAGTGCATTTGTCTCCACTGTCTGTTGGAAAGCAGACTGAACCATGTTTTCCTCTATGATTTTTGCCTCTGCTTAGCTTTATTCTGCCTCTTTTTATCCTAAAACACTCTCTAGACCTTAATGATCACAAGCATACCCATAACATGATGCAGCCATCACCCTGCTTGAAAATATGAAGAGTGATACTCAGTGATGTGTTGGATTTGCCTCAAACGTAACGCTTTGTATTCAGGACATAAATTTCATTTATTTGCCACATTTTCCCAGTTTTAATTTAGTGCCTTATTGCAAACAGGATCAGTGGAGGTTGCTGAGAGGAGAACGGCTCATTATAATGGCTGGAACGAAACAAATGGAATGGCATCAAACCATGTGTTTGATGTATTCGATACCATTCCACCAATTCCGCTCCAGCCATTACCACGAGACTGTCCTCCTCAATTAAGGTGCCACCAACCTCCGAAACAGGATGTGTTGTCATATTTTTGATTCTGTACAAGGCTTCCTTCTTTTCACTCGGTCATTTAGGTCAGTATTGTGGAGTTAACTACAATGTTGTTGATCCATCTTCAGTTTTCTCTTATCCACATCCTTTAATAAACTCTGTAACTGTTTACAGGCAGCATTGGCCTCATGGTGAAATCGCTGAGCTGGTTTCCTTCCTCCCAGGTAACTGAAGGACGCCTGGATATTTGTAGTGACTGGGTGTATTGATACACCATCCAAAGTGTCATTAATAACTTCACCATCCTCAAAGGGATATTCAATGTCTGCTTTTATAGTTTTACCCATCTACCAATAGGGAGCCCTTTCTTTTGCGAGGAATTGGAAAACCTCCTGGTCTTTGTGGTTGAATTGATGTTTGAAATTCTCTGCTGGACTGAGGGAAATTAGAGATAATTGTATGTATATTGGGGTACAGAGATGAGGTAGTCATTCATAAATCATGTTAAACACGGTTAAATGCCCACAGACTGAGTCCATGCAACTTATGTGACTTGTTCAGCACATTGTTACTCCTGAACTTATTTAGGTTTGCCATTACAAAGGGGTTGAATACTGATTGACATCAAGACGTTTCAGCTTTTCATTTTGAATTAATTTGTTTTAAATAAATAATCTTAAAACAGAATTCCACTTGGAATATTATGGGGTATTGAGTGTAGATCAGTGACACAACGGCGACATTGGATCCATGTTTAATTCATGCTGTAACACAACAGAATGTGGGGAAAAGTCAATTGCTTTCAGAATGCTTTCAGAAGGCACTGTATTAATTAATATTGAGCAAATAATGTTTTTAACTGATATGTTGGACAGTTTATTCTGACAATAGCAACAGTGATATGTATAAAAAAAATAAAAAATATTCTTGACTATACGTGGATGTACTGACTGATTGTGGTTCATTTCAGATGATTATAATAATATCAACTCTAATTCTCTATATGTGTTCATTTGATACAATAAATTAACAGCTTCTTTACTTTAATTTACTTTCATTTATAAGCAACTGACTTATAAATGTTGGTGCATCATAGTCATGCAAATGCAGGAGTGCAAAAATATATATTTTTTAAATAGCAGATGAAGGTCTATTGATAGCAGCTAAGAAAATATGATACTTCGTTAAATCACCTGCCAAACATTCAGAGGACAGCTGAGGAAAAGTGGATTTTTTTCTCTTTAACATTCATAGATATATGATTTCTAGATTTCGGGAAAAAGCCCATTAGAACAAGGGAGAATGAACAGGAATACTGTTCTTGTAATTATATTACATTGCCTCGATTGCAGGGTACAGAGAGGTGAACGTCATGCTGGTCGATTGCAGGGTACAGAGAGGTGAACGCCTGGTCGATTGCAGGGTACAGAGAGGTGAACGTCATGCTGGTCGATTGCAGGGTACAGAGAGGTGAAATGCTGGTCGATTGCAGGGTACAGAGAGGTGAACGTGCATTGGGTACAGAGAGGTGAACGTCATGCTGGTCGATTACAGGGTACAGAGAGGTGAACGCTATGCTGGTCGATTGCAGGGTACAGAGAGGTGAACGCCATGCTGGTCGGTTGCAGGGTGCGCTATGCTGGTCGATTGCAGGGTACAGAGAGGTGAACGTCATGCTGGTCGGTTGCAGGGTACAGAGGTTGCAGGGTACAGAGAGGTGAACGCATGCTGGTCGATTGCAGGGTACAGAGAGGTGAACGTCATGCTGGTCGATTGCAGGGTACAGAGAGGTGAACGTCATGCTGGTCGATGCAGGGTACAGAGAGGTGAACGTCATGCTGGTCGATTGCAGGGTACAGAGAGGTGAACGTCATGCTGGTCGATTGCAGGGTACAGAGAGGTGAACGTCATGCTGGTCGATGCAGGGTACAGAGAGGTGAACGCATGCTGGTCGATTGCAGGGTACAGAGAGGTGAACGTCATGCTGGTCGATTGCAGGGTACAGAGAGGTGAACGTCATGCTGGTCGGTTGCAGGGTACAGAGAGGTGAACGTCATGCTGGTCGATTGCAGGGTACAGAGAGGTGAACGTCATGCTGGTCGATTGCAGGGTACAGAGAGGTGAACGTCATGCTGGTCGGTTGCAGGGTACAGAGAGGTGAACGCATGCTGGTCGGTTGCAGGGTAAGAAGGTGAACGCCATGCTGGTCGATTGCAGGGTACAGAGAGGTGAACGCCATGCTGGTCGATTGCAGGGTACAGAGAGGTGAACGCCATGCTGGTCGGTTGCAGGGTACAGAGAGGTGAACGTCATGCTGGTCGGTTGCAGGGTACAGAGAGGTGAACGTCATGCTGGTCGATTGCAGGGTACAGAGAGGTGAACGTCATGCTGGTCGATTGCAGGGTACAGAGAGGTGAACGTCATGCTGGTCGGTTCATGCATTCAGAATCGCTAAAAAAATATTATACACAATCATAGATAATAATAATAATAATACATTTGAAAAGAATATACATTGCAAAGTAAACTGGAAAAAAATAACACATTTATAGAAAGTAAACAGTATATACAATACATAGAAAAGTACATTGGAAAAGTTCAGCTTTTGTTCATAATGAAATAGGGCTAGGTCATCTCTAGACAGAGGTTGTTTATAATGAAATAGGGCTAGGTCATCTCTAGACAGAGGTTGTTTATAATGAAACAGGGCTAGGTCATCTCTAGACAGAGGTTGTCTATAATGAAACAGGGCTAGGTCACCTCTAGACAGAGGTTGTTTATAATGAAACAGGGCTAGGTCACCTCTAGACAGAGGTTGTTTTTAATGAAACAGGGCTAGGTCATCTCTAGACAGAGGTTGTTTATAATGAAACAGGGCTAGGTCATCTCTAGACAGAGGTTGTCTATAATGAAATAGGGCTAGGTCACCTCTAGACAGAGGTTGTTTATAATGAAATAGGGCTAGGTCACCTCTAGACAGAGGTTGTTTATAATGAAACAGGGCTAGGTCACCTCTAGACAGAGGTTGTTTATAATGAAACAGGGCTAGGTCACCTCTAGACAGAGGTTGTTTTTAATGAAACAGGGCTAGGTCATCTCTAGACAGAGGTTGTTTATAATGAAACAGGGCTAGGTCATCTCGAGACAGAGGTTGTTTATAATGAAACAGGGCTAGGTCACCTCTAGACAGAGGTTGTTTATAATGAAATAGGGCTAGGTCATCTCTAGACAGAGGTTGTTTATAATGAAACAGGGCTAGGTCATCTCTAGACAGAGGTTGTTTATAATGAAACAGGGGCTAGGTCATCTCTAGACAGAGGTTTATAATGAAACAGGGCTAGGTCATCTCTAGACAGAGGTTGTCTATAATGAAACAGGGCTAGGTCACCTCTAGACAGAGGTTGTTTATAATGAAACAGGGCTAGGTCACCTCTAGACAGAGGTTGTTTATAATGAAACAGGGCTAGGTCATCTCTAGACAGAGGTTGTCTATAATGAAACAGGGCTAGGTCATCTCTAGACAGAGGTTGTTTATAATGAAACAGAGGCTAGGTCATCTCTAGACAGAGGTTGTTTATAATGAAACAGGGCTAGGTCATCTCTAGACAGAGGTTGTCTATAATGAAATAGGGCTAGGTCACCTCTAGACAGCTTGTTTATAATGAAATAGGGCTAGGTCACCTCTAGACAGAGGTTGTTTATAATGAAACAGGGCTAGTCACCTCTAGACAGAGGTTGTTTATAATGAAACAGGGCTAGGTCACCTCTAGACAGAGGTTGTTTTTAATGAAACAGAGCTAGGTCACCTCTAGACAGAGGTTGTTTATAATGAAACAGGGGCTAGGTCACCTCTAGACAGAGGTTGTTTTTTTTTAATGAAACAGGGCTAGGTCATCTCTAGACAGAGGTTGTTTATAATGAAACAGGGCTAGGTCATCTCTAGACAGAGGTTGTTTATAATGAAACAGGGCTAGGTCATCTCTAGACAGAGGTTGTCTATAATGAATATATTAGGTCACCTCTAGACAGAGGTTGTTTATAATGAAATAGGCTAGGTCACCTCTAGACAGAGGTTGTTTATAATGAAACAGGGCTAGGTCACCTCTAGACAGAGGTTGTTTATAATGAAACAGGGCTAGGTCACCTCTAGACAGAGGTTGTTTTTAATGAAACAGGGCTAGGTCATCTCTAGACAGAGGTTGTTTATAATGAAACAGGGCTAGGTCATCTCTAGACAGAGGTTGTTTATAATGAAACAGGGCTAGGTCATCTCTAGACAGAGGTTGTTTTTAATGAAACAGGGCTAGGTCACCTCTAGACAGAGGTTGTTTATAATGAAACAGGGCTAGGTCATCTCTAGACAGAGGTTGTCTATAATGAAACAGGGCTAGGTCATCTCTAGACAGAGGTTGTTTATAATGAAACAGGGCTAGGTCACCTCTAGACAGAGGTTGTTTATAATGAAACAGGGCTAGGTCATCTCTAGACAGAGGTTGTTTATAATGAAATAGGGCTAGGTCATCTCTAGACAGAGGTTGTTTATAATGAAACAGGGCTAGGTCATCTCTAGACAGAGGTTGTTTATAATGAAATAGGGCTAGGTCATCTCTAGACAGAGGTTGTTTATAATGAAATAGGGCTAGGTCATCTCTAGACAGAGGTTGTTTATAATGAAACAGGGCTAGGTCACCTCTAGACAGAGGTTGTTTATAATGAAACAGGGCTAGGTCATCTCTAGACAGAGGTTGTTTATAATGAAATAGGGCTAGGTCATCTCTAGACAGAGGTTGTTTATAATGAAACAGGGCTAGGTCATCTCTAGACAGAGGTTGTCTATAATGAAATAGGGCTAGGTCACCTCTAGACAGAGGTTGTTTATAATGAAACAGGGCTAGGTCACCTCTAGACAGAGGTTGTTTATAATGAAACAGGGCTAGGTCACCTCTAGACAGAGGTTGTTTATAATGAAACAGGGCTAGGTCACCTCTAGACAGAGGTTGTTTTTAATGAAACAGGGCTAGGTCACCTCTAGACAGAGGTTGTTTATAATGAAACAGGGCTAGGTCAGCTCTAGACAGAGGATGTTTATAATGAAACAGGGCTAGGTCATCTCTAGACAGAGGTTGTTTATAATGAAACAGGGCTAGGTCATCTCTAGACAGAGGTTGTTTATAATGAAACAGGGCTAGGTCACCTCTAGACAGAGGTTGTTTATAATGAAACAGGGCTAGGTCACCTCTAGACAGAGGTTGTTTTTAATGAAACAGGGCTAGGTCACCTCTAGACAGAGGTTGTTTATAATGAAACAGGGCTAGGTCAGCTCTAGACAGAGGATGTTTATAATGAAACAGGGCTAGGTCACCTCTAGACAGAGGTTGTTTTTAATGAAACAGGGCTAGGTCACCTCTAGACAGAGGTTGTTTATAATGAAACAGGGCTAGGTCAGCTCTAGACAGAGGATGTTTATAATGAAACAGAGCTAGGTCATCTCTAGACAGAGGTTGTTTATAATGAAACAGGGCTAGATCACCTCTAAACTACCAAACCAAAGTAATCAAAATCCCATTTCCTAAATCTATCATATTTTGTATATCTCCAAAGTGCCGAATCCAAAAGGAAAGAGAAGGTGTGATTGAATATTTAAACAAGTTGGACAACGGAATGTGATCTGTGGTCCTGTATGACTCCGTTGGTCGAGAGCACGGTTCTGTTAATGTCAGGGATTGTGGGTTGTTTCCCTGCTAAATATTATTATATTATCTTTAGTCACTGGCACTTTCACAGATGGTATGTGTCTGTCATGCTCCTGCAATGCTTGTCCTGGAAATCCTCGGGGTCAAAACTGCAGCTATATAGTCCAGATCTTTCAGAACATTTCAGAATATCAGAATCGACCACAAGACAGGCGGCACTCCTAAAGGTCAGTCTAGGACACGTTACATTGGACGTCCTCATAATTTCCGTTAACGTTCAGAAGGAATGTTCTCAGAACTTCCTATTGTTTGCTCGGGTAGAACTAAACTAATTCCTCTAATTTATGTTGTTGTTTTCAAAACAAGACACATGTAATGATCTGACTGTATTTAATATTGAGCTCAATTTAAGAATGAAAACCAAATGATATTTGGAGCGCTGTTAATGTATTTTGGCATGAAAGTATGAAATATGAAGTACAGTGCCTGGATGTTCCTCTCTGATACCCACAACATCCAAGCCACTGGTATGTCGAATCTGACCCAGTT
>NW_027013211.1:0-16832 GCF_036934945.1 Oncorhynchus masou masou | reverse complement strand
TATCTATCTATCTATCTATCAGATATCTATCTATCTATCTATCTATCTATCTATCTATCTGATATCTATCTATCTATCTATCTATCAGATATCTATCTATCTATCTATCTATCAGATATTATTTGTGTCATGCACAAAGTAGACCAACTAACCAACTTGACAAAACTATGGTTTGTTAACAAGAAATTTGTGGAGTGGTGGAAAAACGAGTTCTAATGACCCAAGTGGATGTAAACTTCCGACTGTACATATTACCTTAACTAACCGGTACCCCCTGTATATAGCCTCCACATTGACTCTGCCTCCACATTGACTCTGTACCAGTACCCCCTGTATATAGCCCCCACACTGACTCTGTACCAGTACCCCCTGTATATAGCCCCCACACTGACTCTGTACCAGTACCCCCTGTATATAGCCTCCACACTGACTCTGTACCAGTACCCCCTGTATATAGCCTGTATATAGCCCCCACACTGACGCTGTACCGGTACCCCCTGTATATAGCCTCCACATTGACTCTGTACCGGTACCCCCTGTATATAGCCTCCACATTGACTCTGTACTGGTACCCCCTGTATATAGCCTCCACATTGACTCTGTACCGGTACCCCCTGTATATAGCCTCCACACTGACTCTGTACTGGTACCCCCTGTATATAGCCTCCACACTGACTCTGTACCGGTACCCCCTGTATATACCCTCCACACTGACTCTGTACCGGTGCCCCCTGTATATAGCCCCCACACACTGACTCTGTACCGGTACCCCCTGTATATAGCCTCCACATTGACTCTGTACCGGTACCCCCTGTATATAGCCTCCACATTGACTCTGTACCGGTACCCCCTGTATATAGCCTCCACATTGACTCTGTACTGGTACCCCCTGTATATAGCCTCCACATTGACTCTGTACCGGTACCCCCTGTATATAGCCTCCACACTGACTCTGTACCGGTACCCCCTGTATATAGCCTCCACATTGACTCTGTACCGGTACCCCTGTATATAGCCTCCACATTGACTCTGTACCGGTACCCCCTGTATATAGCCTCCACATTGACTCTGTGCCGGTACCCCCTGTATATAGCCTCCACATTGACTCTGTACCGGTACCCCTGTATATAGCCTCCACACTGACTCTGTACCGGTACCCCCTGTATATAGCCTCCACACTGACTCTGTACCAGTACCCCCTGTATATAGCCTCCCACATTGACTCTCTGTACCGGTGCCCCCTGTATATAGCCTCCACATTGACTCTGTACCGGTACCCCCTCGTATACTAGCCTCCACATTGACTCTGTACCGGTACCCCCTGTATATAGCCTCCACACTGACTCTGTACCGGTACCCCCTGTATATAGCCTCCACACTGACTCTGTACCCGGTACCCCCTGTATATAGCCTCCACATTGACTCTGTACTGGTACCCCCTGTATATAGCCTCCACATTGACTCTGTACCGGTACCCCTGTATATAGCCTCCACATTGACTCTGTACCGGTACCCCCTGTATATAGCCTCCACATTGACTCTGTACCGGTACCCCCTGTATATAGCCCCCACACACTGACTCTGTACCGGTACCCCCTGTATATAGCCTCCACATTGACTCTGTACCGGTACCCCCTGTATATAGCCTCCACATTGACTCTGTTCCCTGTACCCCCTGTATATAGCCTCCACATTGACTCTGTACTGGTACCCCCTGTATATAGACTCCACATTGACTCTGTACCGGTACCCCCTGTATATAGCCTCCACACTGACTCTGTACCGGTACCCCCTGTATATAGCCTCCACATTGACTCTGTACCGGTACTCCTGTATATAGCCTCCACATTGACTCTGTACCAGTACCCCCTGTATATAGCCTCCACATTGACTCTGTACCGGTACCCCTGTATATAGCCTCCACATTGACTCTGTACCGGTACCCCCTGTATATAGCCTCCACATTGACTCTGTACCGGTACCCCCTGTATATAGCCTCCACATTGACTCTGTACCGGTACCCCCTGTATATAGCCTCCACATTGACTCTGTACTGGTACCCCCCTGTATATAGCCTCCACACTGACTCTGTACCGGTACCCCCTGTATATAGCCTCCACACTGACTCTGTACCGGTGCCCCCTGTATATAGTCTCCACATTGACTCTGTACCGGTACCCCCTGTATATAGCCTCCACATTGACTCTGTACCGGTACCCCCTGTATATAGCCTCCACACTGACTCTGTACCGGTACCCCCTGTATATAGCCTCCACACTGACTCTGTACCGGTACCCCCTGTATATAGCTTCCAGATTGACTCTGTACTGGTACCCCCTGTATATAGCCTCCACATTGACTCTGTACCGGTACCCCCTGTATATAGCCTCCACATTGACTCTGTACTGGTACCCCCCTGTATATAGCCTCCACACTGATTCTGTACCGGCACCCCCTGTATATAGCCTGTATATAGCCTCCACACTGACTCTGTACCGGTACCCCCTGTATATAGCTTCCAGATTGACTCTGTACTGGTACCCCCTGTATATAGCCTCCACACTGACTCTGTGTACTGGTATTCCCTGTATATAGCTTCCAGATTGACTCTGTACTGGTACCCCCTGTATATAGCCTCCACATTGACTCTGTACCGGTACCCCCTGTATATAGCCTCCACATTGACTCTGTACTGGTACCCCCTGTATATAGCCTCCACATTGACTCTGTACCGTACCCCTGTATATAGCCTCCACATTGACTCTGTACAGGTACCCCTGTATATAGCCTCCACATTGACTCTGTACTGGTACCCCCTGTATATAGCCCCCACACACTGACTCTGTACCGGTACCCCCTGTATATAGCCTCCACATTGACTCTGTACCGTACCCCCTGTATATAGCCTCCACATTGACTCTGTTCCCTGTACCCCTGTATATAGCCTCCACATTGACTCTGTACTGGTACCCCCTGTATATAGCCTCCCACATTGACTCTGTACCGGTACCCCCTGTATATAGCCTCCACATTGACTCTGTACCGGGTACCCCTGTATATAGCCTCCACATTGACTCTGTACCCGGTACCCCCTGTATATAGCCTCCACATTGACTCTGTACCGGTACCCCCTGTATATAGCCACCATCTGACTCCCCCTGTCTCCACACTGACTCTGGTACCCCCTGTATATAGTCTCCACACTGACTCCCCCTGTACCTCCACTGACTCTGTGCAGTACCCCCTGTATATAGCCTCCACACTCTGACTCCCCCTGTATATAGCCTCCACACTGACTCTGTGCAGTGCCCCTGTATATAGCCTCCACATTGACTCTGTACCGTACCCCCTGTATATAGCCTCCACACTGACTCTGTACCGGTACCCTGTATATAGCCTCCACATTGACTCTGTACTGGTACCCCCTGTATATAGCCTCCACATTGACTCTGTACCGGTACCCCTGTATATAGCCTGACTCTGCCGGTATATATAGCCTCCACATTGACTCTGTACCGGTACCCCCTGTATATAGCCTCCACACTGACTCTGCACCGGTACCCCCTGTATATAGCCTCCACACTGACTCTGTACCGGTAACCCCTGTATATAGTCTCCACATTGACTCTGTACCGTACCCCTGTATATAGCCTCCAGATTGACTCTGTACTGGTACCCCTGTATATAGTCTCCACATTGACTCTGTACCAGTACCCCCTGTATATAGCCTCCACATTGACTCTGTACCGGTACCCCTGTATATAGCCTCCACATTGACTCTGTACCGGTACCCCTGTATATAGCCTCCACATTGACTCTGTACCGGTACCCCCTGTATATAGCCTCCACATTGACTCTGTACCGGTACCCCTGTATATAGCCTCCACATTGACTCTGTACTGGTACCCCCTGTATATAGCCTCCACACTGATTCTGTACCGGCACCCCCTGTATATAGCCTGTATATAGCCTCCACACTGACTCTGTACCGGTACCCCCTGTATATAGCCTGTATATAGCCTCCACATTGACTCTGTACCGGTACCCCTGTATATAGCCTCCACACTGACTCTGTACCGGTACCCCCTGTATATAGCCTGTATATAGCCTCCACATTGACTCTGTACCGGTACCCCCTGTATATAGCCTCCACATTGACTCTGTACCGGTACCCCCTGTATATAGCCTCCACATTGACTCTGTACCGGTACCCCCTGTATATAGCCTCCACATTGACTCTGTACCGGTACCCCCTGTATATAGCCTCCACATTGACTCTGTACCGGTACCCCCTGTATATAGCCTCCACATTGACTCTGTACCGGTACCCCCTGTATATAGCCTCCACATTTACTCTGTACCGGTACCCCTGTATATAGCCTCCACATTGACTCTGTACTGGTGCCCCTGTATATAGCCTCCACATTGACTCTGTACTGGTACCCCTGTATATAGCCTCCACATTGACTCTGTACTGGTACCCCTGTATATAGCCTCCACATTGACTCTGTACCGGTACCCCCTGTATAGCCTCCACATTGACTCTGTACCGTTACCCCCTGTATATAGTGTCATTACAAACCGGTGCCCCCCTGTATATAGTCTCATTACTAACCGGTACCTGTATATAGTCTCACTATTGTTATTTTACTGCTGATCTTTAATTACTTGTTACTTTTATCTCTTATTCTTATCCATATGTTTTTAAACTGCATTGTTGGTTAGGGGCTTGTATTCAGCATTTCACTGTGAGGTCTACTACACCTGTTGTATTCAGCATTTCACTGTGAGGTCTACTACACCTGTTTTATTCAGCATTTCACTGTGAGGTCTACTACACCTGTTGTATTCAGCATTTCACTGTAAGGTCTACTACACCTGTTGTATTCAGCATTTCACTGTGAGGTCTACTACACCTGTTGTATTCAGCATTTCACTGTGAGGTCTACTACACCTGTTGTATTCAGCATTTCACTGTGAGGTCTACTACACCTGTTGTATTCAGCATTTCACTGTAAGGTCTACTACACCTGTTGCATTCAGCATTTCACTGTGAGGTCTACTACACCTGTTGTATTCAGCATTTCACTGTGAGGTCTACAACTGTTGTATTCAGCATTTCACTGTGAGGTCTACAACACCTGTTGTATTCAGCATTTCACTGTGAGGTCTACTACACCTGTTGTATTCAGCATTTCACTGTGAGGTCTACTACACCTGTTGTATTCAGCATTTCACTGTGAGGTCTACTACACCTGTTGTATTCAGCATTTCACTGTGAGGTCTACTACACCTGTTGTATTCAGCATTTCACTGTGAGGTCTACACCTGTTGTATTCAGCATTTCACTGTGAGGTCTACTACACCTGTTGTATTCAGCATTTCACTGTGAGGTCTACTACACCTGTTGTATTCATCATTTCACTGTGAGGTCTACTACACCTGTTGTATTCAGCATTTCACTGTGAGGTCTACTACACCTGTTGTATTCAGCATTTCACTGTGAGGTCTACTACACCTGTTGTATTCAGCATTTCACTGTGAGGTCTACTACACCTGTTGTATTCAGCATTTCACTGTGAGGTCTACTACACCTGTTGTATTCAGCATTTCACTGTGAGGTCTACTACACCTGTTGTATTCAGCATTTCACTGTGAGGTCTACTACACCTGTTGTATTCAGCATTTCACTGTGAGGTCTACCCCTGTTGTATTCAGCATTTCACTGTGAGGTCTACTACACCTGTTGTATTCAGCATTTCACTGTGAGGTCTACACACCTGTTGTATTCAGCATTTCACTGTGAGGTCTGCTACACCTGTTGTATTCAGCATTTCACTGTGAGGTCTACTCTACCTGTTGTATTCAGCATTTCACTGTGAGGTCTACACCTGTTGTATTCAGCATTTCACTGTGAGGTCTACTACACCTGTTGTATTCAGCATTTCACTGTGAGGTCTACTACACCTGTTGTATTCAGCATTTCACTGTGAGGTCTACTACACCTGTTGTATTCAGCATTTCACTGTGAGGTCTACTACACCTGTTGTATTCAGCATTTCACTGTAAGGTCTACTACACCTGTTGTATTCAGCATTTCACTGTGAGGTCTACTACACCTGTTGTATTCAGCATTTCACTGTGAGGTCTACTACACCCTGTTGTATTCAGCATTTCACTGTGAGGTCTACTACACCTGTTGTGTTCAGCATTTCACTGTGAGGTCTACTACACCTGTTGTATTCAGCATTTCACTGAGATCTACTACACCTGTTGTATTCAGCATTTCACTGTGAGGTCTACTACACCTGTTGTATTCCGCATTTCACTGTGAGGGTCTACTACACCTGTTGTATTCAGCATTTCACTGTGAGGTCTACTACACCTGTTGTATTCAGCATTTCACTGTGAGGTCAGCACTGAGGTCTACACCTGTTGTATTCAGCATTTCACTGTGAGGTCTACTACACCTGTTGTATTCAGCATTTCACTGTGAGGTCTACTCCACCTGTTGTATTAAGCATTTCACTGTAAGGTCTTCTACAGCTGTTGTATTCAGCATTTCAATGTGAGGTCTACTACACCTGTTGTATTCAGCATTTCACTGTGAGGTCTACAACACCGGTTGTATTCAGCATTTCACTGAGGTCTACTACACCTGTTGTATTCAGCATTTCACTGTGAGGTCTACTACACCTGTTGTATTCAGCATTTCACTGTGAGGTCTACTACACCTGTTGTATTCGGCATTTCACTGTGAGGTCTACAACACCTGTTGTATTCATCATTTCACTGTGAGGTCTACCACACCTGTTGTATTCAGCATTTCACTGTGAGGTCTACTACTGTTGTATTCAGCATTTCACTGTAACGCTCTCACACACACACACACAACGCTCTCACACACACACACAACACTCTCACACACAAACGCTCTCACACACACAATGCTCTCACACACACACAACGCTCTCAAACACACACAACGCTCTCACACACACACACACACACACACACACACACACAACGCTCTCACACACAACGCTCTCACACACACGCTCTCACACACAAACGCTCACACACACACAACGCTCACACACACACAAACGCTCACACACACACACACACACACGCTCACACACACACAACGCTCACACACACACACACGCTCACACACACACAACGCTCAACCTGCAGAGTGACGGTCTAATCTTGACGTGTAGAGTAAAATGTGTCCAATCAGAGAGCTGCTTGTCAGTGGTGATGTCACACATAATCCCAATCCCACAGATTACTGGTTGAGAGGGGGAGGGAACGAGAGAGGAAAGGAGAGAGTGTGGTGGTGGTGAGTGGTGTGAGTGAGTGGTGAGGTGAGTGGTGAGTGAGTGGTGAGTGAGTGAGTGAGTAAGTGAGTGAGTGAGACAGAGACAGAGACAGAGAGAGAGAGAGAGAGAGAGAGAGAGCGAGAGAGAGAGAGAGAGAGAGAACTTTCCCTCATCATGATCACTTTGCCACGAAACCAGCTAATCAACACACAAACACACACTTAGCACACACATGGCTGCCAGAGAGGGTTGTGGTGTGTGTGCGTGTGTGTGTGTGTGTGTGTGTATGTGTGTGTGTGTGTGTATGTGTGTGTTTCTAGGAGTTGCTGAGGGATTAAATGCAGGTTGGAACTGAAAAGGATTATAGGTACTACAGTAAACACAGACCTGTTGGACAAGGTTGTCTCAGTGTGTCTCAGTGTGTCTTAGTGTGTCTGTGTGTCTCAGTGTGTGTGTCTCAGTGTGTCTCAGTGTGTCTCAGTGTGTGTCTCAGTGTGTCTCAGTCTCAGTGTGTCTCAGTCTGTGTGTCTCAGTGTGTCTCAGTGTGTCTCAGTGTGTGTCTCAGCGTGTCTCAGTGTGTGTCTCAATGTGTGTGTCTCAGTGTGTGTGTCTCAGTGTGTCTCAGATTGTCTCAGCGTGTCTCAGTGTGTCTCAGTATATGTGTCTCAGTCTGTGTGTCTCAGTGTGTCTCAGTCTGTGTGTCTCAGTGTGTCTCAGTGTGTGTGTCTCAGCGTGGCTCAGTGTGTCTCAGTGTGTCTCAGCATGTCTCACTGTGTCTCAGCACGTCTCACTGTGTCTCAGCACGTCTCACTGTGTCTCAGCGTGTCTCAGCGTATCTCAGCGTTTCTTAGCGTTTCTCAGCGTGTCTCAGCGTGTCTCAGCGTGTCTCTGTGTCTCAGTGTGTCTCAGTGTGTCTCAATATGTGTGTCTCAGTGTGTGTGTGTCTCAGTATGTCTCAGTGTATCTCAGCGTGTCTCAGCATGTCTCACTGTGTCTCAGCATGTCTCACTGTGTCTCAGCATGTCTCACTGTGTCTCAGCGTGCCTCAGTGTGTCTCAGCATGTCTCACTGTGTCTCAGTGTGTCTCAGATTGTCTCAGCGTGTCTCAGCGTGTCTCAGTGTGTTTCATTGTGTGTCTCGGTGTGTCTCAGATTGTCTCAGCGTGTCTCAGTGTGTCTCAGTGTGTGTGTCTCAGCGTGTCTCAGTGTGTCTCAGTGTGTGTGTCTCAGCGTGTCTCAGTGTGTCTCAGTGTGTGTTTCTCAGCATGTCTGAGTGTGTCTCAGTGTGTCTCAGCGTGTCTCACTGTGTTTCACTGTGTCTTAGCGTGTCTCTGCTTGTCTCAGTGTGTGTGTCTCAGTGTGTGTGTCTCAGTGTGTCTCAGATTGTCTCAGCGTGTCTCAGTGTGTCTCAGTGTGTGTGTCTCAGCGTGTCTCAGTGTGAGTGCCTCAGCGTGTCTCAGTGTGTCTCAGAGTGTCTCAGTGTCTGTCTCAGTGTATCTCAGCGTGTCTCAGCGTGTCCTAGCGTGTCTCAGCATGTCTCAGAGTGTCTCAGCGTGTCTCACTGTGTCTCAGCGTGTCTCAGCGTGTCTCAGTGTGTCTCAGTGTGTCTCAGTGTGTGTGTCTCAGCGTGTCGCAGTGTGTGTGTCTCAGTGTGTGTGTCTCAGTGTGTCTCAGATTGTCTCAGCGTGTCTCAGCGTGTCTCAGCGTGTCTCAGCGTATCTCAGCGTATCTCAGCATGTTTCAGCGTGTCTCACTGTGTCTCAGCGTGTCTCAGCGTGTCTCAGAGTGTCTCAGCGTGTCTCACTGTGTCTCAGCGTGTCTCAGCGTGTCTCAGCGTGTCTCACTGTGTCTCAGCGTGTCTCACTGTGTCTCAGCGTGTCTCAGCGTGTATCAGCGTTTCTCAGCATGTCTCAGCGTGTCTCAGCGTTTCTCAGCATATCTCAGTGTGTTTCAGCGTGTCTCACTGTGTCTCAGCGTGTCTCAGCGTGTCTCAGCGTGTGTCAGCGTGTCTCAGCGTGTCTCAGTGTGTTTTTGCGTGTCTCACTGTGTCTCAGCGTGTCTCAGCGTGTCTCAGAGTGTCTCCAGTGTGTTTCAGCGTGTCTCACTGTGTCTCAGCGTGTCTCAGCGTGATTCAGTGTGTCTCACTGTGTCTCAGCGTGTCTCAGCGTTTCACAGCGTGTCTCAGCGTGCCTCAGCGTGTCTCAGCGTGTCTCCAGCGTGTTTCAGCGTGTCTCACTGTGTCTCAGCGTGTCTCAGCGTATCTCAGCGTGTCTCAGAGTGTCTCAGTGTGTTTCAGCATGTCTCACTGTGTCTCAGCGTGTCTCAGCGTGTCTCAGCGTGTCTCACCCAGTAGAGCCTGGAACAGGTCACTCTGGAAAGATGTTGAGGAGTTGTTCAGCTCTGTTCTTAAAACCTTCGTCTCCCATCTGAGAGGCTTCTATGACCTGGAGGGCTCGCTCCGTGTCTGGGGGGGAACACAGTTCTGGTTTACAGCTGTTCTCATGTGTGTCAGAGCCTTGCCAAGGGGGGTGGGGGTTCATCAAGCTGGCTCACACTACAGAAACAGGACACAGGCTCCATTCTGGCTCACACTACAGAAACAGGACACAGGCTCCATTCTGGCTCACACTACAGAAACAGGACACAGGCTCCATTCTGGCTCACACTACAGAAACAGGACATAGACTCCATTCTGGCTCACACTACAGAAACAGGACACAGGCTCCATTCTGGCTCACACTACAGAAACAGGACATAGGCTCCATTCTGGCTCACACTACAGAAACAGGACACAGGCTCCATTCTGGCTCACACTACAGAAACAGGACATAGACTCCATTCTGAGCTCACACTACAGAAACAGGACATAGACTCCATTCTGGCTCACACTACAGAAACAGGACATAGACTCCATTCTGGCTCACTACAGAAACAGGACATAGACTCCATTCTGGCACACACTACAGAAACAGAACATAGGCTCCATTCTGGCTCACACTTGACTTACTAACAGTCAACAGACTGACAAAACACACACACCAGTCCCTCTCTCACACAGACACACCCAAATCACATCGTCAAATCAGCTATAGTTCTGAAGACATTTTCTCCATCATGTTGTCATCTCTGTGAAGTTGTCTCATACACACACATTGATAAAGTCTCACCCTGTCGTTTCAGCGGCATGTTGTCCGGTAGTTGCTCTTCTCTCTACTTTCTCTCTGTCTGTTGATCTGCTCGAGACAGGGCGCAGATTAAAGCCTATTCAGGGATTTAAAGACAGCCGCATGGCCTTCTGGGAAGTGGAGTTTAATCCCAGGGCCGCAAGGTCAGAGGAGAGAGCTTAGAGCCAGACACCTGTTCTATTCATTCTGTCTGTCTGTCTGTCTGTCTGTCTGTCTGTCTGTCTGTCTGTCTGTCTGTCTGTCAGTCATTCAGTCATTCAGTCAGTGGTGCACAACATCACAGTAACCGTTGTTGAATGAATGGTTTGATTGTATGTCAAGTGATTATCTTGTGAATTTTAGAATCCTAAAAAAGTTCCTATAAATGTACCTGTCTATTCTATTCCTTAGTTGTAAGTCAGTCAGTCAGCCAGCCATTCAGCCAGCCAGTCAGTCAGTCAGTCAGTCAGTCAGTAAGCCAGCCATTCAGCCAGCCAGTCAGTCAGTCAGTCAGTCAGTCAGTGGTGCACAACATCAAAGCTCCATCCTAACTGTTTTTCAATGAATTTACTGTTATTTAGGCAATAGAGCAGACTACGTATGCTGAACAAAAATATAAACGCAACATGCAACAATTTCAAAGATTTTACTGAGTTACAGTTCATATGAGGAAATCAGTCAATTGAAATCCTTTCATTAGGTCGTAATCTATGGATTTAACATGACTGGGAATACAGATATGTATCTGTTGGTCACAGATACCTTAAAAGAAAGGTAGGGTGGTGGATCAGAAAACCAGTCAGTATCTGGTGTGACCAACAATTTCCTCATGCAGCGTGACACATCTCCTTCACATAGAGTTGATCAGAGTGTTGGTTGATCTTCAATGGCTGTGGTTGCTGGATATTGGCAGGATATTGCTCTGAGTCGTACACAGCGACCCAGAGCATCCCAAACATGCTTAATAGGTGAATATTCAGGCCATGTATTCAGGCCGTGGAAGAACTGGGACATTACCAGCTTCCAGGAATTGTATCCAGATCTTTGCAGCATGGGGCTGTGCATTATAATGCTGAAACATTTATTTTTATATTTTTATTTAATTAGGCAAGTCAGTTAAGAACAAATTCTTATTTTCAATGACGGCCTAGGAACAGCGGGTTAACTTGACGGCCTAGGAACAGCGGGTTAACTGCAGAACAACAGATTTTGTACCTTGTCAGCTCGGGGATTTGAACTTGCAACCTTTCGGTTACTAGTCCAACGCTCTAACCACTAGGCTACACTGCCGCCCGAGGTGATGAGGTCATGACGGTGGATGAATGGCACGACAACGGGCCTCAGGATCTCCCCATGGTATCTCTGTTCATTCAAATTTCCATCAATAAAATGCCACGATGTTCATTGTCCGTAGCTTATGCCTGCCCATATGCCTGACCATAACCCCACTTCCTTACTTACAGACAGTACTGAACAGGTTGAGACCCTGGTGAGGACAACGAGCGGATAAGCTTCCCGGAGACGGTTACAGACAGTACTGAACTGAAGTCAGGTTGAGACCCTGGTGAGGACAACGGGCGGATGAGCTTCCCGGAGACGGTTACAGACAGTACTGAACTGAAGTCAGGTCGAGACCCTGGTGAGGACAACGGGCGGATGAGCTTCCCGGAGACGGTTACAGACAGTACTGAACTGAAGTCAGGTTGAGACCCTGGTGAGGACAACGGGCGGATGAGCTTCCCGGAGACGGTTACAGACAGTACTGAACTGAAGTCAGGTTGAGACCCTGGTGAGGACAACGGGCGGATGAGCTTCCCGGAGACGGTTACAGACAGTACTGAACTGAAGTCAGGTTGAGACCCTGGTGAGGACAACGGGCGGATGAGCTTCCCGGAGACGGTTACAGACAGTACTGAACTGAAGTCAGGTCGAGACCCTGGTGAGGACAACGGGCGGATGAGCTTCCCGGAGACGGTTACAGACAGTACTGAACTGAAGTCAGGTCGAGACCCTGGTGAGGACAACGAGCGGATGAGCTTCCCGGAGACGGTTAAAGACAGTACTGAACTGAAGTCAGGTTGAGACCCTGGTGAGGACAACGAGCGGATGAGCTTCCCGGAGACGGTTACAGACAGTACTGAACTGAAGTCAGGTTGAGACCCTGGTGAGGACAACGGGCGGATGAGCTTCCCGGAGACGGTTACAGACAGTACTGAACTGAAGTCAGGTTGAGACCCTGGTGAGGACAACGGGCGGATGAGCTTCCCGGAGACGGTTACAGACAGTACTGAACTGAAGTCAGGTTGAGACCCTGGTGAGGACAACGAGCGGATGAGCTTCCCGGAGACGGTTACAGAGAGTACTGAACTGAAGTCAGGTTGAGACCCTGGTGAGGACAACGGGCGGATGAGCTTCCCGGAGACGGTTACAGACAGTACTGAACTGAAGTCAGGTTGAGACCCTGGTGAGGACAACGGGCGGATGAGCTTCCCTGAGACGGTTACAGACAGTACTGAACTGAAGTCAGGTCGAGACCCTGGTGAGGACAACGAGCGGATGAGCTTCCCGGAGACGGTTACAGACAGTACTGAACTGAAGTCAGGTTGAGACCCTGGTGAGGACAACGGGCGGATGAGCTTCCCTGAGACGGTTACAGACAGTACTGAACTGAAGTCAGGTTGAGACCCTGGTGAGGACAACGAGCGGATGAGCTTCCCGGAGACGGTTACAGACAGTACTGAACTGAAGTCAGGTTGAGACCCTGGTGAGGACAACGGGCGGATGAGCTTCCCTGAGACGGTTACAGACAGTACTGAACTGAAGTCAGGTCGAGACCCTGGTGAGGACAACGAGCGGATGAGCTTCCCGGAGACGGTTACAGACAGTACTGAACTGAAGTCAGGTTGAGACCCTGGTGAGGACAACGGGCGGATGAGCTTCCCGGAGACGGTTACAGACAGTACTGAACTGAAGTCAGGTCGAGACCCTGGTGAGGACAACGAGCGGATGAGCTTCCCGGAGACGGTTACAGACAGTACTGAACTGAAGTCAGGTCGAGACCCTGGTGAGGACAACGAGCGGATGAGCTTCCCGGAGACGGTTACAGACAGTACTGAACTGAAGTCAGGTTGAGACCCTGGTGAGGGACAACGGCGGATGAGCTTCCCGGAGACGGTTACAGACAGTACTGAACTGAAGTCAGGTTGAGACCCTGGTGAGGACAACGGGCGGATGAGCTTCCCGGAGACGGTTACAGACAGTACTGAACTGAAGTCAGGTTGAGACCCTGGTGAGGACAACGGGCGGATGAGCTTCCCGGAGACGGTTACAGACAGTACTGAACTGAAGTCAGGTGTGAGACCCTGGTGAGGACAACGAGCGGATGAGCTTCCGGAGACGGTTACCAGACAGTACTGAACTGAAGTCAGGTTGAGACCCTGGTGAGGACAACGAGCGGATAAGCTTCCCGGAGACGGTTACAGACAGTACTGAACTGAAGTCAGGTTGAGACCCTGAGTGAGGACAACGGGCGGATGAGCTTCCCTGAGACGGTTACAGACAGTACTGAACTGAAGTCAGGTCGAGACCCTGGTGAGGACAACGAGCGGATGAGCTTCCCGGAGACGGTTACAGACAGTACTGAACTGAAGTCAGGTTGAGACCCTGGTGAGGACAACGGGCGGATGAGCTTCCCTGAGACGGTTACAGACAGTACTGAACTGAAGTCAGGTTGAGACCCTGGTGAGGACAACGAGCGGATGAGCTTCCCGGAGACGGTTACAGACAGTACTGAACTGAAGTCAGGTTGAGACCCTGGTGAGGACAACGGGCGGATGAGCTTCCCGGAGACGGTTACAGACAGTACTGAACTGAAGTCAGGTTGAGACCCTGGTGAGGACAACGAGCGGATGAGCTTCCCGGAGACGGTTACAGACAGTACTGAACTGAAGTCAGGTTGAGACCCTGAGTGAGGACAACGGGCGGATGAGCTTCCCGGAGACGGTTACAGACAGTACTGAACTGAAGTCAGGTTGAGACCCTGGTGAGGACAACGGGCGGATAAGCTTCCCGGAGACGGTTACAGACAGTACTGAACTGAAGTCAGGTTGAGACCCTGGTGAGGACAACGGGCGGATGAGCTTCCCGGAGACGGTTACAGACAGTACTGAACTGAAGTCAGGTTGAGACCCTGGTGAGGACAACGGGCGGATGAGCTTCCCTGAGACGGTTACAGACAGTACTGAACTGAAGTCAGGTCGAGACCCTGGTGAGGACAACGAGCGGATGAGCTTCCCGAGAGACGGTTGCAGACAGTACTGAACTGAAGTCAGGTTGAGACCCCGAGTGAGGACAACGGGCGGATGAGCTTCCTGAGACGGTTACAGACAGTACTGAACTGAAGTCAGGTTGAGACCCTGGTGAGGACAACGAGCGGATGAGCTTCCGGAGACGGTTACAGACAGTACTGAACTGAAGTCAGGTCGAGACCCTGGTGAGGACAACGGCGGATGAGCTTCCCGGAGACGGTTACAGACAGTACTGAACTGAAGTCAGGTTGAGACCCTGGTGAGGACAACGAGCGGATGAGCTTCCCGGAGACGGTTACAGACAGTACTGAACTGAAGTCAGGTTGAGACCCTGGTGAGGACAACGGGCGGATGAGCTTCCCGGAGACGGTTACAGACAGTACTGAACTGAAGTCAGGTTGAGACCCTGGTGAGGACAACGGGCGGATGAGCTTCCCGGAGACGGTTACAGACAGTACTGAACTGAAGTCAGGTCGAGACCCTGGTGAGGACAACGAGCGGATGAGCTTCCCGGAGACGGTTACAGACAGTTTTTGCAGAAATTATTCGGTTGTGTAAAGCCAGAGTTTCATCAGCTGTCCGGATGGCTGGTCTCAGATGATCCCACAGGTGAAGAAGCCGGATGTGGAGGCCTGGGCTGTGGTCTGTGGGTTATGAAGCCAGTTAGACGTACTGCCAAATTCTCTAAAACAACGTTGGAGGTGGTTTATGGTAGAGAAATGACAATTCAATTCTCTGGCAATGGCTCAGGTGGACATTCCTGCAGTCAGTTGTCTGCTCCCACAAAAGTGTTAGGAATTTTATGAATAATGACTAAACAATATCTACATTTAAATAGAAGTATAACTTATTAAACTCTACCCTGTTTTACAAAATCTGATTAATAATGTTATTTCCTAAGAAAGAGGTTATGTGGACAAGGGCTAATTGGAAATGATAATGTGGAAGGAGGAATGAATGTGTGTGTCTAAAGTAAGCAAAGGGGATCATTAACCTATGCTTGAACCTACCCAGCTATAACTCCGTGGGGATCAAATAAGACAACGAGAGTCCCTCAGGTTTTCAAGTAATAATAGTGGTAATAAATTATGAAATTTGAGACTTCAGGAGTTAATCCAGTTATATTGTGTGTCATGTGTGTGCACTAAGTTGGAATGAACTTTTGAACCAGCTTTGTCCTGGTCAGAGGAGGGAGATACATTTTATAACCTATGGCGTCATATTTTATATATAAAATGTTGTACAGGGTTCTATGACGGCGCTCTCGAGAATAAATACTATTGACTAATTTTTAATAGACTGGTCTCTGTCTATTTTATGCAAATAAGGATCTTACAAATTCTTAGAAACAGACAGAGTGAATTTAATTTAATTGGTTAATGAACACATATAGGAATTATAAAATTCCCATGACAAAAACTTGAGACATCTGTGACATTGTGTTGTGTGACAAAAATACCCATTTTAAGAGTGGCCTTTTATTGTTCCCGGCACAAGGTGCACCTGTGTAATGATCATGCTGTTTCATCAGCTTCTTGGTATGCCACACCTGTCCAGGTGGATGGATTAATAACCGACAAATCACAGTCTGATACCAACCCTTAGTAAACTTCTGAATAAAATGGTGTTTGACCAGATATAATGCTATCTTACAGTAAACAAATTGACAACAGAATATCAGCATGCTTATAGAGAAGGACACACAACAACCACAGCACTGACACAAAAAACTGATGATTGGCTGAGAGACATTGATGATAAAAAGATTGTGTGGGCTGTTTTGTTAGACTTCAGTACAGCTTTTGACATTATCGATCATAGTCTGCTGCTGGCAAAACGTAGGTGTTATGGCTTTACACCCCCTGCTATAATGTGGACAAAGAGTTACCTGTCTACCAGAACACAGAGGGTGTTCTTTAATGGAAGCCTCTCCAATATAATCCAGGTAGAATCAGGAAATCTTTAATGACATGGCACTGGCCTTGATTAAAGCCTGTTTTTTTCTATGTATGCAGATGACTCAACACTGTACATGTA
>NW_027013210.1:0-16832 GCF_036934945.1 Oncorhynchus masou masou | reverse complement strand
CTGACCTGACTATGTAGGAGACCTGACCTGACTATGTAGTAGACCTGACCTGGACTATGTAGGAGACCTGACCTGACTATGTAGTAGACCTGACCTGACTATGTAGTAGACCTGACCTGACTATGTAGTAGACCTGACCTGACTATGTAGTAGACCTGACCTGACTATGTAGGAGGCCTGACCTGACTATGTAGGAGTCCTGACCTGGGATACCTGACCTGAACGATGCCGGAGACCCGACTATGTTGGGGACCTGACTGTGTAGGAGACCTGACTAATCAAAATCAATCAAATTTATTTATATAGCCCTTCGTACATCAGCTGATATCTCAAAAGTGCTGTACAGAAACCCAGCCTAAAACCCCAAACAGCAAGCAATGCAGTTGTAGAAGCACGGTGGCTAGGAAAACTCCCTAGAAAAGCCAAAACCTAGGAAGAAACCCAGAGGAACCAGGCTATGTGGGGTGGCCAGTCCTCTTCTGGCTGTGCCGGGTAGAGATTATAACAGAACATGGCCAAGATGTTCAAATGTTCATAAATGACCAGCATGGTCGAATAATAATAAGGCAGAACAGTTGAAACTGGAGCAGCAGCACGCCAGGTGACTGGGGACAGCAAGGAGTCATCATGTCAAGTAGTCCTGGGCATGGTCCTAGGGCCGCGGTTCAGTTGAAACTGAGCAGCAGCACGGCCAGGTGACTGGGGACAGCAAGGAGTCATCATGTCAGGTAGTCCTGGGGCATGGTCCTAGGGCTCAGGTCCTCCGAGAGAGAAGGAGAGAATTAGAGAACGCACACTTAGATTCACACAGGACACCGAATTGGACAGGAGAAGTACTCCAGATATAACAAACTGACCCCAGCCCCCGACACATAAACTACTGCAGGCTAAACACTGGAGGCTGAGACAGGAGGGGTCAGGAGACACTGTGGCCCCACCCGAGGACACCCCCGGACAGGGCCAAACAGGAAGGATATAACCCCACCCACTATGCCAAAGCACAGCCCCCACACCACTGGAGGGATATCTTCAACCACCAACTTACCATCCTGAGACAAAGCTGAGTATAGCCCGCAAAGATCTCCGCCACGGCACAACCTAAGTGGGGGGGGCGCCAACCAGACAGGATGACCACATCAGTGAATCCAGCCCACTCAGGTGACGCACCCCCTCAGGGACGGCATGAGAGAGCCCCAGCAAGCCAGTGACTCAGCCCCTGTAATAGGGTTAGAGGCAGAGAATCCCAGTGGAAAGAGGGGAACCGCCAGGCAGAGACAGCAAGGGTGTCGTTGCTCCAGAGCCTTTCCGTTCACCTTCCCACTCCTGGGCCAGACTACACTCAATCATATGACCCACTGAAGAGATGAGTCTTCAGTAAAGACTTAAAGGTTGAGACCGAGTTTGCGTCTCTGACATGGGTAGGCAGACCGTCTCCATAAAAATGGAGCTCTATAGGAGAAAGCCCTGCCTCCAGCTGTTTGCTTAGAAATTCTAGGGACAATTAGGAGGCCTGCGTCTTGTGACCGTAGCGTACGTGTAGGTATGTACGGCAGGACCAAATCAGAGAGATAGGTAGGAGCAAGCCCATGCAATGCTTTGTAGGTTAGCAGTAAAACCTTGAAATCAGCCCTTGCTGACAGGAAGCCAGTGTAGGGAGGCTAGCACTGGAGTAATATGATCAAATTTTTTGGTTCTAGTCAGGATTCTAGCAGCCGTATTTAGCACTAACTGAAGTTTATTTAGTGCTTTATCCGGGTAGCCGGAAAGTAGAGCATTGCAGTAGTCTAACCTAGAAGTGACAAAAGCATGGATTAATTTTTCTGCATCATTTTTGGACAGAAAGTTTCTGATTTTTGCAATGTTACGTAGATGGAAAAAAGCTGTCCTTGAAATGGTCTTGATATGTTCTTCAAAAGAGAGATCAGGGTCCAGAGTAACGCCGGAGGTCCTTCACAGTTTTATTTGAGATGACTGTACAACCATTAAGATTAATTGTCAGATTCAACAGAAGATCTCTTTGTTTCTTGGGACCTAGAACAAGCATCTCTGTTTTATCCGAGTTTAAAAGTAGAAAGTTTGCTGCCATCCACTTCCTTATGTCTGAAACACATGCTTCTAGCGAGGGCAATTTTGGGGCTTCACCATGTTTCATTGAAATGTACAGCTGTGTATCATCCCATAGCAGTGAAAGTTAACATTATGTTTTTCGAATAACATCCCCAAGAGGTAAAATATATAGTGAAAACAACAGCGGTCCTAAAACGGAACCTTGAGGAACACCGAAATTTACAGTTGATTTGTCAGAGGACAAACCATCCACAGAGACAAACTGATATCTTTCCGACAGATAAGATCTAAACCAGGCCAGAACTTGACCGTGTAGACCAATTTGGGTTTCCAATCTCTCCAAAAGAATGTGGTGATCGATGGTATCAAAAGCAGCACTAAGGTCTAGGAGCACGAGGACAGATGCAGAGCCTCGGTCCGATGCCATTAAAATGTCATTTACCACCTTCACAAGTGCCGTCTCAGTGCTATGATGGGGTCTAAAACCAGACTGAAGCATTTCATATACATTGTTTGTCTTCAGGAAGGCAGTGAGTTGCTGAGCAACAGCCTTTTCTAAGATTTTTGAGAGGAATGGAAGATTCGATATAGGCCGATAGTTTTTTATATTTTCTGGGTCAAGGTTTGGCTTTTTCAAGAGAGGCTTTATTACTGCCACTTTTAGTGAGTTTGGTACACATCCGGTGGATAGAGAGCCGTTTATTATGTTCAACATAGGAGGGCCAAGCACAGGAAGCAGCTCTTTCAGTAGTTTAGTTGGAATAGGGTCCAGTAAGCAGCTTGAAGGTTTAGAGGCCATGATTATTTTCATCATTGTGTCAAGAGATATAGTACTAAAACACTTGAGCGTCTCTTGATCCTAGGTCCACGCAGAGTTGTGCAGACTCAGGACAACTGAGCTTTGAAGGAATACGCAGATTTAAGGAGGAGTCTGTAATTTGCTTTCTAATAATCATAAGAAGTTCATGAATTTATCACTGCTAAAGTGAAAGTCATCCTCTTGGGGAATGCTGCTTTTTAGTTAGAGTCTCCTACATAGTCCAGGTCAGGCCTCCTACATAGTCGGTCAGGTCTCCTACATAGTCAGGTGTAGGCCTCCTACCTTAGTCGAGTCAGGTCTCCTACATAGTCAGGTCAGGCCTCCTACAGTCAGGTCAGGTCTCCTACATAGTCAGGTCAGGTCTACTACATAGTCAGGTCAGGTCTACTACACAGTCAGGTCCCTACACAGTCAGGTCTCCTACACAGTCAGGTCTCCTACATAGTCACGTCAGGCTATTTTGTATTTTTCTTCATAAAGTAAAAGACAATTGTTCTGCACAATTATCTTGCATTTCGATACGTGATTAGGCTTCTCATATTATGTGTCCTTCCATTAGGGACTGTACATATTTCTCTATGTATCCTTCCACTAGGGACTGTACACAGTCCTCTTTGTATCCTTCCACTAGGGAGTGTACATAGCTCTCTGTTTTCTGGCCCTCTCTCTCTTTCTCAGAGCAGTGAAATTTAGATATAATAATTGCTTATTTAAGGTGCTCCTATAAAAAGGTCCTAATTAAATCTCATTGTAGTATTAAAATACAGCACTGATCCAACACACTCCGTCCCTAACTAGGGAATATTTGGTTGTAAACTTGAACCATAAGTCTTTATTCAAAAAACAATATTTGAAGAATTGTCTCGCTGTTACAAACATCTGCTGGTCAGAATTTTTTTTTTATTTGTATTTTTTTAATGAACTTAAAATCCTTTCTGGTTCATTTTCATCTTTTGAGTATCAGTACTGTAGTGTCAGGTTGTCAGAGATGATGACATGTAAAGGGCTTTGTCTGTACATCATTATTAGATACCAGGGCATATGTAGGACATCTTTAGAAATGTGTAATAACCCCACTGATAAACTCTATATCCACAGACAGGTAGACTGCCTGAATAAAATACTCTTCAAAAGCTGCCATCATTCATCCATGTCCCCATCCACTCTCTCTCCTTTTCAATTCATCTCCCAAACAGGCATGGACATTAGAGCGCTGAGCTCCAACAGCAGTAAGTAGCTCCAGAAATTATTTCAGATTCTACATTAGTAAATTAACCATGAACAGCAGGACATCATCAATTTACCAGCAGGTGAAGAACTGTCCTCATCTCTGACTGACGCTACTGATCCCCCATTTCTCTGGCTGACTGACGCTACTGATCCAAATCTCTCTGGCTGACTGACACTACTGATCCCCATCTCTGGCTGACTGACGCTACTGATCCCCATCTCTCTGGCTGACGGACGCTACTGATCCCCATCTCTCTGGCTGACTGGACGCTACTTGGATCCCCATCTCTCTGGCTGACTGACGCTACTGATCCCCATCTCTCTGGCTGACTGACGCCATTGATCCCCATCTCTCTGGGCTGACTGACGCTACTGATCCCCATCTCTCTGGCTGACTGACGCTACTGATCCCCATCTCTCTGGCTGACTGACGCCACTGATCCCCATCTCTCTGGCTGACTGACGCTACTGATCCCCATCTCTCTGGCTGACACTACTGATCCCTATCTCTCTGGCTGACTGACGCTACTGATCCCCATCTCTCTGGCTGACTGACGCTACTGATCCAAATCTCTCTGGCTGACTGACGCTTACTGATCCCCACCTCTCTGGCTGACTGACGCTCCTACATAGTCAGGTCTCCTACATAGTGACCTGACTATGTAGGAGACCGGACCTGACTATGTAGGAGACCTGACCTGACTATGTAGGAGACCTGACCTGACTATGTAGGAGACCTGACCTGACTATGTAGGAGACCTGACCTGACTATGTAGGAGACCTGACCTGACTATGTAGGAGACCTGACCTGACTATGTAGGAGACCTGACCTGACTATGTAGGAGACCTGACTACTGTAGGAGACCTGACTATGTAGGAGACCTGACTATGTAGGAGACTGACCTGGACCTGACTATGTAGGAGACCTGACCTGACTATGTAGGAGACCCTGACTATGTAGTAGACCTTTGACCTGACTATGTAGGAGACCTGACCTGACTATGTAGGAGGCCTGACCTGACTATGTAGGAGGCCTGACCTGACTATGTAGGAGGCCTGACCTGACTATGTAGGAGGCCTGACCTGACTATGTAGGAGACCTGACCTGAATGTTTAGGATACCTGACCTGACTATGTAGGAGACCCGACCTGACTATGTAGGAGACCTAACTATGTAGGAGACCTAACCTGACTATGTAGTAGACCTGACCTGACTATGTAGGAGACCTGACCTGACTATGTCGGAGACCTGACCTGACAATGTAGGACCTGACCTGACTATGTAGGAGACCTGACCTGACAATTTAGGAGACCTGACCTGACTATGTAGGAGACCTGACTATGTGGGAGATCTGACCTATGTAGGAGACATGACAAATTGACCTGACAATTTAGGAGACCTGACCTTATGTCATAGGAGACCTGACCTTTTTAGGAGACCTGACCTGACTATGTAGGAGGCCTGACCTGACTATGTAGGAGACCTGACCTGACTATGTAGGAGACTTGACCTGACTATGTAGGAGACTTGACCTGACTATGTAGGAGACCTGACCTGACTATTTAGGAGACCTGACCAGACTATGTAGGAGACCTGACTATGTAGGAGACCTGACCTTACTGTGTAGGATACCTGACCTGACTGTTTTTGAGACTTGACCTGACTATGTTGGAGACCTGACTATGTAGGAAACCCGACCTGACTATGTCGGAGTGACTATGTAAGAGACCTGACCTGACTATGTAGGAGACCTGACTATATAGGAGACCTGACCTGACCATGTAGGAGACCGGACCGACTATGTAGAGACCTGACCTGACTTTGTAGTAGACCTGGACCTGACTATGTAGAGACCTTACTATGCAGGAGACCTGACCTGACTATGTTGGAGACCTGACCTGACTATGTAGGAGACCTTACTATGTAGGAGACCTGACTATGTAGGAGACATGACCTGACTATGTAAGAGACCTGACCCGACTATTTCACCACTCACATAACTATTTAGGAGACCTGACCCTGACTATGTAGGAGGCTTTGTGGAGACCTGACTATGTAGGAGACCTGACCTGACTATGTAGGAGACCTGACCTGACTATTTAGTAGACCTGACCTGACTATGTAGTAGACCTGACCTGACTATGTAGGGAGACCTGACTATGCAGGGGAGACCCTGACCTGACTATGTAGGACCTGACCTGACTATGTAGGAGACCTGACCTGACTATGTAGGAGACCTGACTATGTAGAAGACCTGACTATGTAGGAGGCCTGACCTGACTATGTAGGAGACCTGACCTGACTATGTCGGAGACCCTGACCTGACTATGTAGGAGACCTGACCTGACTATGTAGGAGACCTGACCTGACTATGTAGTAGACCTGACCTGACTATGCAGGAGACCTGACCTGACTATGTTGGAGACCTGACACTATGTAGTAGACCCTGACCTGACTATGTAGGAGACCTGACCTATGTATGAGGACCTGACCCGACTATGTAGGAGACCTGACCTGACTATGTAGGAGGCCTGTCCTGACTATTTAGGAGACCTGACTATGTAGGAGACCTGACTATGTAGGAGACCTGACTGTTATGTAGGAGACCTGACCTGACTATGTAGGAGACCTGACCTGACTATGTAGGAGACCTGACCTGACAATTAGGGACCTGACCTGACTACCCAGGAGACCTGACTATGTAGGAGACCTAGGAGACCTGACTATGTAGGAGACCTGACCTGACTATGTAGGAGACCTGACCTGACTATGTAGGAGACCTGACCTGACTATGTAGGAGACCTGACCTGACTATGTAGGAGACCTGTCCTGACTATGTAGGAGACCTGACCTGACTATGTAGGAGACCTGACCTTACTATGTAGGAGACCTGACTATTTGGAGACCTGACTATGTAGGAGAGCTGACCTGACTATGTAGGAGACCTGACCTTACTATGTAGAAGACCTGACCTGACTATGGTAGACCTGGACCTGACTATGTGGGAGACCTGACTATGTAGGAGACCTTTCCTGACTGTTTTAGGAGACTGACTAGGAGACCTGACTTTGTAGGAGACCTGACTATGTAGGAAACCTGGACCTGACTATGTAGGAGACCAGACCTGACTTTGTAGGAGACCTGACCTGGACTATGTAGGAGACCTGACCTGACTATGTAGGAGACCTGACCTGACTATGTAGGAGGCCTGACCTGACTATTTAGAGACCTGACCAGACTATGTAGAGACCTGACCTATTTATGAGGCCTGACCTGACTATGTAGGAGACCTGTATGTTGGAGACCTGACTATGTAGGAGACCTGACCTGACTATGTATGAGACCTCACATAACTATTTAGAGACCTGACCTGACTATGTAGGAGTCCTGACCTGACTATGTAGGAGGCCTGACCTGACTATGTAGAGACCTGACCTGACTATGTAGGAGACCTGACTATGTAGGAGACCTGACCTATCTATGTTAGACCTGACCTGACTATGTTGGAGTCCTGACCTGACTATGTATGAGACCTTTCCTGACTATGTAGGAGACCTGACTATGAAGGAGACCTGACCTGACTATGTAGGAGACTTGCCCTGCCTATGTAGGAGTCCTGACCTGACTATGTAGGGAGACCTGACTATGTAGTAGGAGACCTGACCTGACTATGTAGTAGACCTACCTGACCTGACTATGTAGGAGACCTGTCCTGACTATGTAGGAGACCTGACCTGACTATGTAGGAGACCTTGACTTTAGGAGACCTGACCTGACTATGTTGGAGTCCTGGACCTGACTATGTAGGAGTCCTGACCTGATTATGTATGAGACCTGACCTGACTATGTAGGAGACCTGACTATGTAGGAGACCCTGACCTGACTATGTAGGAGACCTGACCTGACTATGTAGGAGTCCTGACCTGACTATGTAGGAGACCTGACTATGTAGGAGACCTGACCTGGACTATGTAGTAGACCTGACCTGACTATGTAGGAGACCTGACCTGACTATGTAGGAGACCTGACCTGAATGTAGGAGACCTGACCTGACTATGTAGGAGAGACCTGACTATGTAGGAGACTAACTTTAGGAGACCTGACCTGACTATGTTGGAGACCTGACTATGTAGGAGGCCTGACCTGACTATGTAGGGAGACCTAACTATGTAGGAGACCTGACCTGACAATTTAGGAGACCTGACCTGACAATTTAGGAGACCTGACTATGTAGGGAGCCTGACCTGACTATTTAGGAGACCTGACCTGACTATGTAGGAGACCTGACCTGACTATTTAGGAGACCTGACCTGACTATGTTGAGACCTGACCTGAATGTTTAGACCTGACCTGACTATGTAGAGACCTGACTATGTAGGGAGACCTGACCTGACTATGTAGGAGACCTGACCTGACTATGTAGTAGACCTGACCTGACTATGTAGGAGACCTGACCTGGACTATGTAGGAGACCTGACCTGACTATGTAGGAGACCTGACCTGACTATGTAGGAGACCTGACCTGACTATGTAGGAGACCTGACCTGACTATGTAGGAGACCTAACTATGTAGGAGACCTAACCTGACTATGTAGTAGACCTGACCTGACTGTGTAGGAGACCTGACCTGACTATGTAGGAGACCTGACCTGACAATGCAGTAGACCTGACCTGACTATGTTGGAGACCTGACCTGACTATGTTGGAGACCTGACCTGACTATGTAGGAGACCTGACTATGTAGGAGATCTGACCTACTGTGTAGGAGACCTGACCTGACTATGTAGGAGACCTGACCTGACTATTTAGGAGACCTGACCTGGACTATATAGGAGACCTGGACCTGACTATGTAGGAGACCTGGACCTACTATGCAGGAGACCTGACCTGACTATTTAGGAGACCTGACCTGACTATGTAGGAGACCTGACCTGACTATGTAGTAGACTTAACTGTGTAGGAGACCTGACCTGACTATGTTGCAGACCTGAGACCTAGGAGACCTGACTATGTAGGAGACCTGACCTGACTATGTAGGAGACCTAACTATGTAGGAGACCTGACCTGACTATGTAGTAGACCTGACCTGACTATGTAGGAGACCTGACTATGAAGGAGACCTGACTATGAAGGAGACCTGACCTGACTATGTAGGAGGCCTGACCTGACTTTGTAGGCCTGACCTGACTATGTAGGAGACCTGACTTAACTATGTAGGAGCCTGACCTGACTATGTAGGAGACCTGACCTGACTATGTAGGAGACCTGACCTGACTACTATGTAGGAGACCTAGGAGACCTGACTGTGTAGGAGACCTGACCTGACTATGTAGGAGACCTGACCTGACTATGTAGGAGACCTGACCTGACTATGTAGGGAGACCTGACCTGACTATGTAGGAGACTGACTGTGTAGGAGACCTGACTATGTAGGAGACCTGACTGGTGTAGGAGACCTGACCTGACTATGTAGGAGACCTGACTGTGTAGGAGACCTGACTATGAAGGAGACCTGACTATGTAGGAGACCTGACTGTGTAGGAGACCTGACTATGTAGGAGACCTGACTATGTAGGAGACCTGACCTGACTATGTAGGAGACCTGACTGTAGGAGACCTGACTATGAAGGAGACCTGACTATGTAGGAGACCTGACTATGTAGGGAGACCTGACCTGACTATGTAGGAGACCTGACCCTGACTATGTAGGAGACCTGACTATGTAGGAGACCTAACTATGTAGGAGACCTAACCTGACTATGTAGGAGACCTGACTGGAGACCTGACCTGACTATGTAGGAGGACCTGTCCTGACTATGTAGGAGACCTGACCTGACTATTTAGGAGACCTGACCTGACTATAGGGAGACCTGACTATGTAGGAGACCTGACCTGACTCTGCAGGAGACCTGACTTTTAGGAGACCTGACCTGACCATGTAGGAGACCTGACCTGACTATTTAGGAGACCTGTCCTGACTATTTAGGAGACCTGACCAGACTATGTAGGAGACCTGACTATGTAGGAGACCTGACCTGACTATGTAGGAGACCTGACCTGACTATTTTGGAGACCTGACCTGACTATGTTGAAGACCTGACTATGTTGGAGACCTGACTTTGTAGGAGACCTGACCTGACTATGTAGGAGACCTGACCTGACTATGTAGGAGACCTGACCTGACTATGTAGGAGACCTGACCTGCCTATGTAGGAGACCTGACTATGTAGGAGACCTGACCTGCCTATGTAGGAGACCTGACCTGACTGTTTGAGACCTGTTGGAGTCCTGACCTTACTATTTAGTAGACCTGTCCTGGACTATTTAGGAGACCTGACCTGACTATGTAGGAGACCTGACTATGTAGGAGACCTGACCTGACTATGTAGGAGACCTGACCTGACTATTTAGGAGACCTGACTATGCAGGAGACCTGACCTGACTATGTAGTAGACCTGACCTGACTATGTAGGAGACCTGAATATGTAGGAGGGACCTGACTATGTAGGAGACCTGACTATGTAGGAGACCTGACCTGACTATGTAGTAGGACCTGACCTGACTATGTAGGAGACCTGACCTGACTATTTAGGAGACCTGACCTGACTATGTAGGAGACCTGACCTGACTATGAAGGGAGACCTGACTTTTTAGAGACCTGACCTGACTTGTAGTTGACCTGACCTGATATGTATTACCTGAATGTGTAGGAGACCTGACCTGACTATGTAGGAGACCTGACCTGACTATTTAGGAGACCTGACTATGTAGGAGACCTGACCAGACTATGTAGGAGACCTGACCTGCCTATGTAAAGACCTGACCTGACTATTTAGGAGACCTGACTGTGTTGGAGACCCTAGGAGACCTGGCTGACTATGTAGGAGACCTGGACTGTGTAGAGACCTGACCTGACTATGTAGGAGACCTGACCTGACAATGTTGGAGACCTCACTGGCGCCCCAGGAGACCTTACTATGTAGAAGGCCTGACCTGACTATGTTGGAGACCTGACTATGTAGGAGACCTGACCTGACTATGTAGTAGACCTGACCTGACTATGTAGGAGACCTGACCCTGACTATGTAGGAGACCTGTCCCTGACTATGTAGGAGACCTGACTATGTAGGAGACCTGACCTGCCTATGTAGGAGACCTGACCTGCCTATGTTGGAGTCCTGACCTATGTAGTAGACCTGTCCTGACTATGTAGGAGACCCTGACCTGACTATGTAGGAGACCTGACTATGTAGGGAGACCTGACTATGTAGGAGACCTGGATCTGACTATGGTGGGTGACCTGACCTGACTATGTAGGAGACCTTTCCTGACTATGTAGGAGACCTGACTATGTAGGAGACCTGTCTTAGGCGTAGGAGACCTGCCCTGCCTGTGTAGGAGACCTGACCTGACTATGTAGGAGACCTGACCTGATGTAGTAGACCTAAATTTTTAGGAGACCTGACCTGACTATGTAGTTGACCTGACTATGTAGGAGACCTGACTATGTAGGAGACCTGACCTGACTATTTAGGAGACCTGACCTGACTGTGTAGGAGACCTGACCTGACTGTGTAGGAGACCTGACCTGACTATGTAGGAGACCTGACTATGTTGGAGACCTGACCTGACTATGTAGGAGACCTGACCTGACTATGTAGGAGACCTGACCTGAATGTTTAGGATACCTGACCTGACTATGTAGGAGACCTGACCTGACTATGTAGGAGACCTGACCTGACTATGTAGGAGACCTGACCTGACTATGTAGTAGACCTAAATATTTATGAGGCCTGACCTGACTATGTAGGAGACCTAACTATGTAGGAGACCTGACTATGTAGGAGACCTGACTATGTAGGAGACCTGACCTGACTATGTATGAGGCCTGACCTGACTATGTAGGAGACCTGACTATGTAGGAGACCTGACCTGACTATGTATGAGGCCTGACCTGACTATGTAGGAGGCCTGACCTGACTATGTAGGAGGCCTGACCTGACTATGTAGGAGGCCTGACCTGACTATGTAGGAGACCTGACCTGACTATGTAGGAGACCTGACCTGACTATGAAGGAGATCTGACTATGTAGGAGACCTGACCTGACTATGTAGGAGACCTGACCTGACTATGTAGGAGACCTGACTATGTAGGAGACCTGAATATGTAGGAGACATGACCACTATGTAGGAGACCTGACCTGACCATGTAGGAGACCTGACCTGACTATGTAGGAGACCTGACCTGACTATTTAGGGAGGCCTCTTTGACTATGTAGGGAGACCTGACCTGGACTATTTAGGAGACCTGACCTGACTATGTAGGAGTCCTGACCTGACTATGTAGGAGACCTGACCTGACTATGTAGGAGACCTGACCTGACTATGTAGGAGACCTGACCTGACTATTTAGGAGACCTGACCTGACTATGTAGGAGACCCTGACCTGACTGTGTAGGAGACCTGACCTGACTATGTAGGAGACCTGACCTGACTATGTTGGAGACCTGACTGACTATGTAGGAGTCCTGACCTGACTATTTAGGAGACCTGACCTGACTATGTAGGAGACCTGACCTGACCGTGTTGAAGACCTGACTATGTAGGAGACCTGACCTGACTATGTAGGAGACCTGACCTGACTATGTAGGAGACCTGACCTGACTATGTAGGAGGCCTGACCTGAATATGTAGGAGGCCTGACCTGAATATGTAGGAGGCCTGACCTGAATATGTAGGAGGCCTGACCTGAATATGTAGGAGACCTGACTATGTAGGAGACCTGACCTGACTATGTAGGAGACCTGTCTATGTAGTAGGCCTGACCTGACTATGTAGGAGACCTGACCTGACTATGTAGGAGACCTGAGACTATGTAGGAGACCTGTCTTAACTACGTAGGAGGCTTGCCCTGCCTATGTAGGAGACCTGACCTACTATGTAGGAGACCTGACCTGACTATTTAGGAGACCTGACCTGACTATGTAGGAGACCTGAATATGTAGGTGACCTGACCTGACTATGTAGTAGACCTTACTATGTAGGAGGCCTGACCTGACTATGTAGGAGACCTGACCTGACTATGTAGGAGACCTGTCCTGACTATGTTTAGAGACCTGACCTGATTATTTAGGAGACCTGACCTGACTATGTAGGAGACCTGACCTGGACTATGCAGGAGACCTGACCTGACTATGTAGGAGACCTGACTTGACTATTTAGGAGACCTGACTATGTAGGAGACCTGACCTGACTATGTAGGAGACCTGACCTGACAATTAAGGACCTGACCTGACTATGTAGGAGACCTGACTGTGTTGGAGACCTGACCTGAATATGTAGGAGACCTGACTATGTAGGAGACCTGACCTGACTATGTAGGAGACCTGTCCTGACTATGTAGGAGACCTGACCTGACTATGTAGGAGACCTTTCCTGACTATGTAGGAGACCTGTCCTGACTACGTAGGAGACCTGACCTGCCTATGTAGGAGACCTGACTATGTAGGAGACCTGTCTTAACTACGTAGGAGACTTGCCCTGCCTATTTAGGAGACCTGACCTGACTATGTAGGAGACCTGAATATTTAGGAGGCCTGACCTGACTATGTAGGAGACCGACCTGGACTAGGAGACCTGACCTGACCTGACTATGTAGGAGACCTGACCTGACTATGTAGGAGACCTGACCTGATATGGAGGAGACCTGACCTGACTATTTAGGAGACCTGTCCTGACTTTTTAGGAGACCTGACCTGACTATGTAGGAGACCTGACCTGACTATGTAGGAGACCTGACCTGACTATGTAGGAGACCTGACCTGACTATGTGGGACACCTGACTTGACTATTTAAGAGTCCTGACTATGTAGGAGACCTGACCTGACTGTGTAGGAGACCTTACCTGACTGTGTTAGAGACCTGACTATGTAGGAGACCTGACCTGACTATGTAGGAGACCTGACCTGACTATGTAGGAGACCTGACCTGACTATGTAGGAGACCTGACCTGACAGTGTAGGAGACCTGACCTGACTGTGTAGGAGACCTGACCTGACTATGTAGGAGACCTGAATATTTAGGAGACCTGACCTGACTATTTAGGAGACCTGACCTGACTATGTCAGAGACCTGACTATGTAGGAGACCTGACTATGTTGGAGACCTGAATATTTAGGAGGCCTGACCTGACTATGTAGGAGACCTGACCTGACTATTTAGGAGACCTGACCTGACTATGTTGGAGACCTGACTATTTTGGAGACCTGACCTGACTATTTTGGAGACCTGACCTGACTATGTCAGAGACCTGACTATGTAGGAGGACCTGACTGTAGGGAGACCTCACCTGACTATGTAGGAGACCTGAATATGTATGAGGCCTGACCTGACTATGTAGGAGACATGACCTGACTATTTAGAGACCTGACTATGTAGGAGACCTGACCTGACTATGTAGGAGACCTGACCTGACTCTGTAGGAGACCTGACCTTGACTATGTAGGAGACATGCCCTGCCTATTTAGGAGACCTGACCTGACTATGTAGGAGACCTGACCTGACTATGTAGTAGACCTGAATATTTAGGAGGCCTGACCTGACTATGTAGGAGACCTGACTATGTAGGAGACCTGACTATGTAGGAGACCTGACCTGACTATGTAGGAGACCTGACCTGACTATGTAGGAGACCTGACCTGATTATGTAGGAGACCTGACCTGACTTTTTAGGAGACCTGACCTGACTTTGTAGGAGACCTGACCTTACTATGTAGGAGACCTGACCTGACTATGAAGGAGATCTGACTATGTAGGAGACCTGACTTTTTAGGAGACCTGACTTGACTATTAGAGACCTGACTATGTAGGAGACCTGACCTGACTATGTAGGAGACCTGGACCTGACTATTTAGGAGACCTGACTATGTAGGAGACCTGACCCTGTGTAGGAGACCTGGACCTGACTCTGTAGGAGACCTGACCTGTTTGTAGACCTGACCTGACTATGTAGGAGACCTGACATGACAATTTAGGAGACCTGACCTGACTGTGTAGGAGACCTACCTTAATATTTAGGAGACCTGAATATTTAGGAGGCCTGACCTGACTATGTAGGAGACCTGACCTGACTATTTAGGAGACCTGACCTGACTATTTAGGAGACCTGACCTGACTATGTTGGAGACCTGACTATTTTGGAGACCTGACCTGACTATTTTGGAGACCTGACCTGACTATGTCAGAGACCTGACTATGTAGGAGACCTCACCTGACTATGTAGGAGACCTCACCTGACTATGTAGGAGACCTGACTATGTATGACACATGACCTGACTATTTAGGAGACCTAACTATGTAGGAGACCTGACCTGACTATGTAGGAGACCTGACCTGACTATGTAGGAGACCTGACCTGACTATTTAGGAGACCTGACCTGACTATGTAGGAGACCTGACCTGACTATGTAGGAGACCTGACTATGTAGGAGACCTGACCTGACTATGTAGGAGACCTGACCTGACTATTTAGGAGACCTGACCTGACTATGTAGGAGACCTGACCTGACTATGTAGGAGACCTGACCTGACTATGTAGGAGACCTGACCTGACTATTTAGGAGACCTGACCTGACTATGTAGGAGACCTGACCTGACTATGTAGGAGACCTGACCTGACTATGTAGGAGACCTGTCCTGACTATGTCGGAGACCTGTCCTGACTATGTAGGAGACCTGACCTGCCTATGTAGGAGAACAGACTATGTAGGAGACCTGTCTTAACTACGTAGGAGACTTGCCCTGCCTATTTAGGAGACCTGACCTGACTATGTAGGAGACCTGACCTGACTATGTAGTAGACCTGACCTGACTTTGTAGTATACCTGAATATGTAGGTGGCCTGACCTGACTATGTAGGAGGCCTGACCTTAATATGTAGGAGGCCTGACCTGACTATGTAGGAGACCTGACCTGACTTTTTAAGAGACCTGTCCTGACTATTTTGGAGACCTGACCTGACTGTTTTGGAGACCTGACCTGACTATGTAGGAGACCTGACCTGATTATGCAGGAGACCTGACCTGACTATGTAGGACACCTGACTTGACTATTTAAGAGTCCTGACTATGTAGGAGACCTGACCTGACTATGTAGGAGACCTGATGTAGGAGGCCTGACCTGACTATATAGGAGACCTGACTATGTAGGAGACCTGACCTGAATATGTAGGAGACCTGACTATGTAGGAGACCTGACCTGACTATGTAGGAGACCTGACCTGACTATGTAGGAGACCTGACCTGACTATGTAGGAGACCTTTCCTGACTATGTAGGAGACCTGTCCTGACTATGTAGGAGACCTGACCTGCCTATGTAGGAGACCTGACTATGTAGGAGACCTGTCTTAACTGTGTAGGAGATCTGACCTGCTATGTAGGAGACCTGACCTGACTATGTAGGAGACCTGACCTGACTATGTAGGAGACCTGACTATGTAGGAGACCTGACTATGTAGGGGACCTGACTATGTAGGAGACCTGACCTGACTATGTAGGAGACCTGACCTGATTATGTAGGAGACCTGACCTGACTTTTTAGGAGACCTGACCTTACTATGTAGGAGACCTGACCTGAATGTTTCGTAGACCTGACCTGACTATGTAGGATACCTGACCTGACTATGTGGGACACCTGACTTGACTATTTAAGAGTCC